>NW_028187297.1:0-2000 GCF_964204655.1 Triturus cristatus
ATGACTTTTACAGGGTAGTCTCTATGTTTAAGTTTCTCACTCAAAACATTGGCCTCTTTTTTGTAATCCCCGATGTCGGAACAGTTCCTGCGAAGACGCAAGAACTGTCCGTAAGGCAAATTCTCTTTCAATGAACGGGGATGAAAACTCTGAAAGGAAAGCAGGTTATTCCTATCGGTAGGTTTGTGAAAAACACTACTCGCCAACCCTCCGTTTTCTGCCTTAATCCAGAGGTCCAAGAATGGTAACGCTTTATTGGTGATAGTACTGGTGAAGAACAAAAATGGGTTTTGATGGTTAAGCCAACCCAGGAAAGAATTTGCCTGGTCACTGTTGCCTCTCCAAATAATAAGTACATCATCGATGTACCTACGCCATACCCTAATATGTTCTAAAAAGGGGTTGGCTGCTGTGAACAATGTCTCATTCTCAAAATTCGAGACATAGAGGCATGCCAGGCTGGGGGCACAGGAACTACCCATGGAAGTTCCATGGGTTTGTAGGTAGAAGCAGTCTTCAAACTTAAAAAAGTTTCTGGTTAGGGCCAGTTCTAAAAGGCTCAAAATAAATGCCCGTGGGGTATTATAACCCCATTCCTCAGCAAAGAGTATGTTCTCAATCACTCTTAGTGTTTCTTGCTGAGGAATGTTCGTATATAACGACTCAATATCCAGTCCCATCATAAGGTCTTTTTCAGGGTCAAACTCCAAGTCTTTTATCAGGTTCAAAACCTCTCTCGTGTCCTTCAAATAGGCAGGCATCTTCTGAACAAGTGGACGAAGAAACACATCGCAAAATTTTGACAAAGGTTCTAGTATCGAGTTAGTACCTGATACTATCGGCCGTCCAGGCGGGGGCCGTGTGGGTTTGTGCACCTTAGGTAAGATGTAGAAGTAGGGCACAATGGGGTGTGCATTGCAGAGGAAAGCCGCCTCTTTTTGGCTAATCCAATCATTTCCAACTGCTTCTTCTACATATGTATTAATCAGAACGCGTAGTTCTTCTGTAGGGTCTGCAGGCAAGATCGTGTAATTTCTTCTATCACCCAGCAGACGGAGACATTCCGAGTTATACACATTTTTATCCAGAACTACAATTGCTCCCCCCTTATCGGCCGGTTACTTCATGTTTCTGCCATAAATAAGGCAACACTTACAAAGGTGAGATGTGTGGCAACACATTTTTTGCACTAGTATTCTTTCCCTTCATTACCCATTGCAAGGGTCACTGGAATTGTGCGCAATGGGAGGAACAAATTATCCGGCAGGGTTAACGCAATTATACGACAAGAAAAAGTGAATTATACGGCGTAATGTGGAACATTTTATGAAAATATTACTTTATTATTTTGTCATTGTAAAGCATGTTAACACTGTCTGGGCAAAGGCTTCACCTCATTAGTACTAGTTTAATCCCCAAACACAGCAGTAGGCAACTAGAAGGTGGCATTTTAAACCTTTGCAAAGTGCGGTCTCTTGTGCAGCAATGTTTTTTTTACTCATTTTTGATCCATTTGACGTAGAAACTATTTTGTGTTAAAATCTGCAGACTATGCAGCAAATGATAATGTGGCAATTGTGTAAAATCCATAATTATTCAGAAACGATGTGTCTGCAGAATTGCAGAATTCCAGTCTTCCTGCCCATTGCTTTTAACTTTTCCCCTTATTTTCTCCTCATTCATTTTGGATCTTACTTTGTGGATTTTGCTTGGCTCTGCTTAGGAACTCTTTATCTCTTTTCTCCTGCTTGATGGCAAGAGGATTTTGGTGCCTTGCTGTGATCACCACAGTATCTTCATCTTCAATCAAGAATCACACAGGTTAGCAAAGAAACAGTGCCATGTACCAGTCTCATCAGAATTATGGACCAGTGGGAATTATAATGACCAGTTTACTATCAGCCGGAGATATAGCTGGTAAAAGTAGCTAAAATCTCCAGGTGGAAATCTGGGGCAAGACGAGGAATTACTAGGGGGATCAGGCACAGAATTACTGATTC
>NW_028187298.1:0-59000 GCF_964204655.1 Triturus cristatus
GTCTTAGACTCGTACTATGGCCTAATAGCTCAGGTCTTAGACTTGTACTCTGGCCTAATGGTTAAGGTCGTAACCCGTACTCTGGCCTACTGGTTAAGGTCGTAACTCTTACTCTGGCCTAATAGCTAAGGTCTTAGACTCGTACACTGGCCTAATGGTTAAGGTCTTAACTCTTACTCTGGCCTAATAGCTAAGGTCTTAGACTGGGACTCTGGCCTAATGGTTAAGGTCTTAACTCTTACTCTGGTCTAATAGCTAAGGTCTTAGACTCGTACTCTGGCCTACTGGTTAAGGTCTTAACTCTTACTCTGGCCTAATAGATGAGGTCTTACCTGTTACTCTGGCCTACTGGTTAAGGTCTTAACTCTTACTCTGGCCTAATAGCTAAGGTCTTAGACTCGTACTCTGGCCTAATGGTTAAGGTCTTAACTCTTACTCTGGCCTACTTGTTAAGGTCTTAACTTTTACTCTGGCCTAATAGCTAAGGTCTTAGTCTCATACTATGGCCTACAGGTTAAGGTCTTAACTCTTACTCTGGCCTACTGGTTAAGGTCTTAACTTTTACTCTGGCCTACTGGTTAAGGTCTTAACTCTTACTCTGGCCTAATAGATAAGGTCTTAGACTCGTACACTGGCCTAATGGTTAAGGTCTTAACTCTTACTCTGGCCTAATAGCTAAGGTCTTAACTCTTACTTTGGTCTAATAACTAAGGTCTTAGACTCGTACTATGGCCTACAGGTTAAGGTCTTAACTCTTACTCTGGACTAACAGCTAAGGTCTTAACTCTTAGTCTGGCCTAATAGCTAAGGTCTTAGAGTCGTACTCTGGCCTACTGGTTAAGGTCTTAACTCTTACTCTGGCCTAATAGCTAAGGTCTTAGACTCGTATTATGGCCTAATAGCTCAGGTCTTAGACTTGTACTCTGGCCTAATAGCTAAGGTCTTAGACTCGTACACTGGCCTAATGGTTAAGGTCTTAACTCTTACTCTGGCCTAATAGCTAAGGTCTTAGACTGGGACTCTGGCCTAATGGTTAAGGTCTTAACTCTTACTCTGGCCTAATAGCTAAGGTCTTAGACTGGGACTCTGGCCTAATGGTTAAGGTCTTAACTCTTACTCTGGTCTAATAGCTAAGGTCTTAGACTCGTAATCTGGCCTACTGGTTAAGGTCTTAACTCTTACTCTGGCCTAATAGATGAGGTCTTAACTCTTACTCTGGCCTACTGGTTAAGGTCTTAACTCTTACTCTGGCCTAATAGCTAAGTTCTTAGACTCGTACTCTGGCCTAATGGTTAAGGTCTTAACTCTTACTCTGGCCTACTTGTTAAGGTCTTAACTTTTACTCTGGCCTAATAGCTAAGGTCTTAGTCTCATACTATGGCCTACAGGTTAAGGTCTTAACTCTTACTCTGGCCTACTGGTTAAGGTCTTAACTTTTACTCTGGCCTACTGGTTAAGGTCTTAACTCTTACTCTGGCCTAATAGATAAGGTCTTAGACTGGCACTCTGGCCTAATGGTTAAGGTCTTAACTCTTACTCTGGCCTAATAGCTAAGGTCTTAGACTCGTACACTGGCCTAATGGTTAAGGTCTTAACTCTTACTCTGGCCTAATAGCTAAGGTCTTAACTCTTACTTTGGTCTAATAACTAAGGTCTTAGACTCGTACTATGGCCTACAGGTTAAGGTCTTAACTCTTACTCTGGACTACAGGTTAAGGTCTTAACTCTTACTCTGGCCTACTGGTTAAGGTCTTAACTCTTACTCTGGCCTAATAGCTAAGGTCTTAGAGTCGTACTCTGGCCTACTGGTTAAGGTCTTAACTCTTACTCTGTCCTTCTGGTTAAGGTCTTAACTCTTACTCTGGCCTAATAGCTAAGTTCTTAGACTCGTACTCTGGCCTACAGGTTAAGGTCTTAACTCTTACTCTGGCCTAATAGCTAAGTTCTTAACTCTTACTCTGGCCTAATAGCTAAGTTCTTAACTCTTACTCTGGCCTAATAGGTAAGGTCTTAGACTCGTACTCTGGCCTAATGATTAAGGTCTTAACTCTTACTCTGGCCTAATGGTTAAGGTCTTAACTCTTTCTCTGGCCTACAGGTTAAGGTATTAACTCTTGCTCTGGCCTAATAGCTAAGTTCTTAACTCTTACTCTGGCCTAATAGATAAGGTCTTAGACTCGTACTCTGGCCTAATGATTAAGGTCTTAACTCTTACTCTGGCCTAATGGTTAAGGTCTTAACTCTTACTCTGGCCTACTGGTTAAGGTCTTAACTCTTACTCTGGCCTAATAGCTAAGGTCTTAGACTCGTACTATGGCCTAATAGCTCAGGTCTTAGACTCGTACTCTGGCCTAATGGTTAAGGTCTTAACCCTTTCTCTGGCCTACTGGTTAAGGTCTTAACTCTTACTCTGGCCTAATAGTTAAGGTCTTAGACTCGTACTCTGGCCTACTGGTTAAGGTCCTAACTCTTACTCTGGCCTACTGGATAAGGTCTTAACTCTTACTCTGGCCTAATAGCTAAGGTCTTAGACTCGTACTACGGCCTACAGGTTAAGGTCTTAACTCTTACTCTGGCCTACTGGTTAAGGTCTTAACTCTTACTCTGGCCTAATAGCTAAGGTCTTAGACTCGTACTATGGCCTAATAGCTAACGTCTTAGACTCATACTCTGGACTACTTGTTAAGGTCTTAACTCTTACGCTGGACTAATAGCTAAGGTCAAAGACTCGTACTCTGGCCAAATGGTTAAGGTCTTAACTCTTACTCTGGCCTAATGGTTAAGGTCTAGACTGGCACTCTGGGCCTAATGGTTAAGGTCTTAACTATTACTCTGGCCTAATAGCTATGGTCTTAACTCTTACTCTGGCCTAATAGCTAAGGTCTTAACTCTTACTCTGGCCTACTGGTTAAGGTCTTAACTCTTACTCTGGCCTAATGGTTAAGGTCTTAACTCTTACCCTGGCCTAATAGCTAAGGTCTTAGACTTGTACTCTGGCCTACAGGTTAAGGTCTTAACTCTTACTCTGGCCTATTTGTTAAGGTCTTAACTCTTACTCTGGCCTAATAGTTAAGGTCTTAGACTCATACTCTGGCCTACTGGTTAAGGTCCTAACTCTTACTCTGGCCTACTGGTTAAGGTCTTAACTCTTACTCTGGCCTAATAGTTAAGGTCTTAGACTCGTACTCTGGCCTACTGGTTAAGGTCTTAACTCTTACTCTGGCCTACTGGTTAAGGTCTTAACTCTTACTCTGGCCTAATAGCTAAGGTCTTAGACTCGTACTATGGCCTAATAGCTCAGGTCTTAACTCTTACTCTGGCCTAATAGCTAAGGTCTTAGACTGGGACTCTGGCCTAATGGTTAAGGTCTTAACTCTTACTCTTGTCTAATAGCTAAGGTCTTATACTCGTACTCTGGCCTACTGGTTAAGGTCTTAACTCTTACTCTGGCCTAATAGATGAGGTCCTAACTCTTACTCTGGCCTACTGGTTAAGGTCTTAACTCTTACTCTGGCCTAATAGCTAAGGTCTTAGACTCGTACTCTGGCCTAATGGTTAAGGTCTTAACTCTTACTCTGGCCTACTTGTTAAGGTCTTAACTTTTACTCTGGCCTAATAGCTAAGGTCTTAGCCTCATACTATGGCCTACAGGTTAAGGTCTTAACTCTTACTCTGGCCTACTGGTTAAGGTCTTAACTTTTACTCTGGCCTACTGGTTAAGGTCTTAACTCTTACTCTGGCCTAATAGATAAGGTCTTAGACTGGCACTCTGGCCTAATGGTTAAGGTCTTAACTCTTACTCTGGCCTAATAGCTAAGGTCTTAGACTCGTACACTGGCCTAATGTTTAAGGTCTTAACTCTTACTCTGGCCTAATAGGTAAGGTCTTAACTCTTACTTTGGTCTAATAACTAAGGTCTTAGACTCGTACTATGGCCTACAGGTTAAGGTCTTAACTCTTACTCTGGACTACAGGTTAAGGTCTTAACTCTTACTCTGGCCTACTGGTTAAGGTCTTAACTCTTACTCTGGCCTAATAGCTAAGGTCTTAGAGTCGTACTCTGGCCTACTGGTTAAGGTCTTAACTCTTACTCTGTCCTTCTGGTTAAGGTCTTAACTCTTACTCTGGCCTAATAGCTAAGTTCTTAGACTCGTACTCTGGCCTACAGGTTAAGGTCTTAACTCTTACTCTGGCCTAATAGCTAAGTTCTTAACTCTTACTCTGGCCTAATAGCTAAGGTCTTAGACTCGTACTCTGGCCTAATGATTAAGGTCTTAACTCTTACTCTGGCCTAATGGTTAAGGTCTTAACTCTTTCTCTGGCCTACTGGTTAAGGTCTTAACTCTTACTCTGGCCTAATAGCTAAGGTCTTAGACTCGTACTATGGCCTAATAGCTCAGGTCTTAGACTTGTACTCTGGCCTAATGGTTAAGGTCTTAACCCTTACTCTGGCCTAATAGCTAAGGTCTTAGACTCGTACTCTGGCCTACAGGTTAAGGTCTTAACTCTTACTCTGGCCTACTGGTTAAGGTCTTAACTCTTACTCTGGCCTACTGGTTAAGGTCGTAACTCTTACTCTGGCCTAACAGCTAAGGTCTTAAATCTTACTATGGCCTAATAGCTAAGGTCTTAGACTCGTACTCTGGCCTACTGGTTAAGGTCTTAACGCTTACTCTGGCCTAATAGCTAAGGTCTTAGACTCGTACTATGGCCTACAGGTTAAGGTCTTAACTCTTACTCTGGACTAACAGCTAAGGTCTTAACTCTTAATCTGGCCTAATAGCTAAGGTCTTAGAGTCGTACTCTGGCCTACTGGTTAAGGTCTTAACTCTTACCCTGGCCTATTATTTAAGGTCTTAGACTCGTACTATGGCCTACAGGTTAAGGTCTTAACTCTTACTCTGGCCTACTGGTTAAGGTCTTAACTCTTACTCTGGCCTAATATTTAAGGTCTTAGACTCATACTCTGGCCTACTGGTTAAGGTCCTAACTCTTACTCTGGCCTACTGGTTAAGGTCTTAACTCTTACTCTGGCCTAATAGTTAAGGTCTTAGACTCGTACTCTGGCCTACTGGTTAAGGTCTTAACTCTTACTCTGGCCTACTGGTTAAGGTCTTAACTCTTACTCTGGCCTAATAGCTAAGGTCTTAGACTCGTACTATGGCCTAATAGCTCAGGTCTTAGACTTGTACTCTGGCCTAATGGTTAAGGTCGTAACCCGTACTCTGGCCTACTGGTTAAGGTCGTAACTCTTACTCTGGCCTAATAGCTAAGGTCTTAGACTCGTACACTGGCCTAATGGTTAAGGTCTTAACTCTTACTCTGGCCTAATAGCTAAGGTCTTAGACTGGGACTCTGGCCTAATGGTTAAGGTCTTAACTCTTACTCTGGCCTAATAGCTAAGGTCTTAGACTGGGACTCTGGCCTAATGGTTAAGGTCTTAACTCTTACTCTGGTCTAATAGCTAAGGTCTTAGACTCGTAATCTGGCCCACTGGTTAAGGTCTTAACTCTTACTCTGGCCTAATAGATGAGGTCTTAACTCTTACTCTGGCCTACTGGTTAAGGTCTCAACTCTTACTCTGGCCTAATAGCTAAGGTCTTAGACTCGTACTCTGGCCTAATGGTTAAGGTCTTAACTCTTACTCTGGCCTACTTGTTAAGGTCTTAACTTTTACTCTGGCCTAATAGCTAAGGTCTTAGTCTCATACTATGGCCTACAGGTTAAGGTCTTAACTCTTACTCTGGCCTACTGGTTAAGGTCTTAACTTTTACTCTGGCCTACTGGTTAAGGTCTTAACTCTTACTCTGGCCTAGTAGATAAGGTCTTAGACTGGCACTCTGGCCTAATGGTTAAGGTCTTAACTCTTACTCTGGCCTAATAGCTAAGGTCTTAGACTCGTACACTGGCCTAATGGTTAAGGTCTTAACTCTTACTCTGGCCTAATAGCTAAGGTCTTAACTCTTACTTTGGTCTAATAACTAAGGTCTTAACTCTTACTCTGGCCTACTGGTTAAGGTCTTAACTCTTACTCTGGCCTATTATTTAAGGTCTTAGACTCGTACTATGGCCTACAGGTTAAGGTCTTAACTCTTACTCTGGCCTACTGGTTAAGGTCTTAACTCTTACTCTGGCCTAATAGCTAAGGTCTTAGACTCGTACTATGGCCTAATAGCTAAGGTCTTAGACTCGTACTCTGGCCTACTTGTTAAGGTCTTAACTCTTACGCTGGACTAATAGCTATGGTCTTAGACTCGTACTATGGCCTACAGGTTAAGGTCTCAACTCTTACTCTGGCCTAATAGCTAAGGTCAAAGACTCGTACTCTGGCCAAATGGTTAAGGTCTTAACTCTTACTCTAGACTAATAGCTAATGTCTTAACTCTTACTCTGGCCTAATAGCTAAGGTCTTAGACTCGTACTCTGGCCTACTGGTTAAGGTCTTAACTCTTACTCTGGCCTACTGGTTAGGGTCTTAACTCTTACTCTGGCCTCCTGGTTAAGGTCTTAAATCTTACTTTGGCCTCATAGCTAAGGTCTTAGACTCTTACTCTGGCCTAATGTTTAAGGTCTTAACTCTTACTCAGGCCTACTGGTTAAGGTCTTAACTCTTACACTGGCCTAATAGCTAAGGTCTTAAACTTGTACTCTGGCCTAATGGTTAAGGTCTTAACTCTTACTCTGGGTACTGGTTAAGGTCTTAACTCTTACTCTGGCCTAATAGCTAAGGTCTTAACTCTTACTCTGGCCTAATAGCTAAGGTCTTAGACTCGTACTCTGGCCTAATAGCTAAGGTCTTAACTCTTACTCTGGCCTAATAGCTAAGGTCTTAACTCTTACTCTGGCCTAATAGCTAAGGTCTTAACTCCTACTCTGGCCTAATAGCTAAGGTCTTAGACTAGTACTCTGGCCTAATAGCTAAGGTCTTAGACTAGTACTCTGGCCTACTGGTTAAGGTCTTAACTCTTACTCTGGCCTACTGGTTATGGTCTTAACTCTTACTCTGACCTACTGGTTAAGGTCTTAACTCTTACTCTGGCCTAATAGCTAAGGTATTAGACACTTACTCTGGCCTACTGGTTAAGGTCTTAACTCTTACTCTGGCCTAATAGCTAATGTCTTAACTCTTACTCTGGCCTAATAGCTAAGGTCAAAGACTCATACTCTGGCCAAATGGTTAAGGTCTTAACTCTTACTCTGGCCTAATGGTTAAGGTCTAGACTGGCACTCTGGGCCTAATGGTTAAGGTCTTAACTCTTACTCTGGCCTAATAGCTAAGGTCTTAGACTCGTACACTGGCCTAATGGTTAAGGTCTTAACTCTTACTCTGGCCTAATAGCTAAGGTCTTAACTCTTACTCTGGTCTAATAACTAAGGTCTTAGACTCGTACTATGGCCTACAGGTTAAGGTCTTAACTCGTACTCTGGCCTACTGGTTAAGGTCTTAACTCTTACTCTGGCCTACTGGTTAAGGTCTTAACTCTTATTCTGGCCTACTGGTTAAGGTCTTAACTCTTACTCTGACCTACTGGTTAAGGTCTTAACTCTTACTCTGGCTTAATAGCTAAGGTCTTAGACTCTTACTCTGGCCTACTGGTTAAGGTCTTAACTCTTACTCTGGCCTACTGGTTAAGGTCTTAACTCTTACTCTGGCCTAATAGCTAAGGTCTTAGACTCGTACTCTGGCCTAATGGTTAAGGTCTTAACTCTTACTCTGGCCTACTGGTTAAGGTCTTAACTCTTACTCTGGCCTAATAGCTAAGGTCTTAACTCTTACTCTGGCCTAATAGCTAAGGTCTTAGACTCGTACTCTGGCCTAATAGCTAAGGTCTTAACTCTTACTCTGGCCTAATAGCTAAGGTCAACGATCATACTCTGGGATAATGGTTAAGGTCTTAACTCTTACTCTGGCTTAATAGCTAAGGTCTTAGACTCTTACTCTGGCCTACTGGTTAAGGTCTTAACTCTTACTCTGGCCTACTGGTTAAGGTCTTAACTCTTACTCTGGCCTAATAGCTAAGGTCTTAGACTCGTACTCTGGCCTAATGGTTAAGGTCTTAACTCTTACTCTGGGTACTGGTTAAGGTCTTAACTCTTACTCTGGCCTAATAGCTAAGGTCTTAACTCTTACTCTGGCCTAATAGCTAAGGTCTTAGACTCGTACTCTGGCCTAATAGCTAAGGTCTTAACTCTTACTCTGGCCTAATAGCTAAGGTCTTAACTCTTACTCTGGCCTAATAGCTAAGGTCTTAACTCCTACTCTGGCCTAATAGCTAAGGTCTTAGACTAGTACTCTGGCCTAATAGCTAAGGTCTTAGACTAGTACTCTGGCCTACTGGTTAAGGTCTTAACTCTTACTCTGGCCTACTGGTTATGGTCTTAACTCTTACTCTGACCTACTGGTTAAGGTCTTAACTCTTACTCTGGCCTAATAGCTAAGGTATTAGACACGTACTCTGGCCTACTGGTTAAGGTCTTAACTCTTACTCTGGCCTAATAGCTAATGTCTTAACTCTTACTCTGGCCTAATAGCTAAGGTCAAAGACTCATACTCTGGCCAAATGATTAAGGTCTTAACTCTTACTCTGGCCTAATGGTTAAGGTCTAGACTGGCACTCTGGGCCTAATGGTTAAGGTCTTAACTCTTACTCTGGCCTAATAGCTAAGGTCTTAGACTCGTACACTGGCCTAATGGTTAAGGTCTTAACTCTTACTCTGGCCTAATAGCTAAGGTCTTAACTCTTACTCTGGTCTAATAACTAAGGTCTTAGACTCGTACTATGGCCTACAGGTTAAGGTCTTAACTCGTACTCTGGCCTACTGGTTAAGGTCTTAACTCTTACTCTGGCCTACTGGTTAAGGTCTTAACTCTTATTCTGGCCTACTGGTTAAGGTCTTAACTCTTACTCTGACCTACTGGTTAAGGTCTTAACTCTTACTCTGGCTTAATAGCTAAGGTCTTAGACTCTTACTCTGGCCTACTGGTTAAGGTCTTAACTCTTACTCTGGCCTACTGGTTAAGGTCTTAACTCTTACTCTGGCCTAATAGCTAAGGTCTTAGACTCGTACTCTGGCCTAATGGTTAAGGTCTTAACTCTTACTCTGGCCTACTGGTTAAGGTCTTAACTCTTACTCTGGCCTAATAGCTAAGGTCTTAACTCTTACTCTGGCCTAATAGCTAAGGTCTTAGACTCGTACTCTGGCCTAATAGCTAAGGTCTTAACTCTTACTCTGGCCTAATAGCTAAGGTCAACGATCATACTCTGGGATAATGGTTAAGGTCGTAACTCTTACTCTAGCCTAATAGCTAAGGTCTTAGACTGGTACTCTGGCCTAATGGTTAAGGTCTTAACTCTTACTCTGGCCTAATGGTTAAGGTCTTAACTCTTACTCTGGCCTACTTGTTAAGGTCTTAACTCTTACTCTGGCCTAATAGCGAAGGTCTTAGCCTCGTACTATAGCCTACAGGTTAAGGTCTTAACTCTTACTCTGGCCTACTTGTTAAGGTCTTAACTTTTACTCTGGCCTACTGGTTAGGGTCTTAACTCTTACTCTGGCCTAATAGCTAAGGTCTTAGACTGGCACTCTGGCCTAATGGTTAAGGTCTTAACTCTTACTCTGGCCTAATAGCTAAGGTCTTAGACTCGTACACTGGCATAATGGTTAAGGTCTTAACTCTTACTCTGGCCTAATAGCTAAGGTCTTAACTCTTACTCTGGTCTAATAACTAAGGTCTTAGACTCGTACTATGGCCTACAGGTTAAGGTCTTAACTCTTACTCTGGCCTACTGGTTAAGGTCTTAACTCTTACTCTGGCATAATAGCTAAGGTCTTAGACTCGTACTCTGGCCTACTGGTTAAGGTCTTAACTCTTACTCTGGCCTAATAGCTAAGTTCTTAGACTCGTACTATGGCCTACAGGTTAAGGACTTAACTCGTACTCTGGCCTACAGGTTAAGGTCTTAACTCTTACTCTGGCCTACAGGTTAAGGTCTTAACTCTTACTCTGGCCTAATAGCTAAGTTCTTAACTCTTACTCTGGCCTAATAGCTAAGGTCTTAGACTCGTACTCTGGCCTAATGATTAAGGTCTTAACTCTTACTCTGGCCTAATGGTTAAGGTCTTAACTCTTACTCTGGCCTACTGGTTAAGGTCTTAACTCTTACTCTGGCCTAATAGCTACGGTCTTAGACTCGTACTATGGCCTAATAGCTCAGGTCTTAGACTCGTACTCTGGCCTAATGGTTAAGGTCTTAACCCTTTCTCTGGCCTACTGGTTAAGGTCTTAACTCTTACTCTGGCCTAATAGCTAAGGTCTAAGACTCGTACACTGGCCTAATGGTTAAGGTCTTAACTCTTACTCTGGCCTAATAGCTAAGGTCTTAACTCTTACTCTGGCCTAATAGCTAAGGTCTTAGACTCGTACTATGGCCTAATAGCTAAGGTATTAGACACGTACTCTTGCCTACTGGTTAAGCTCTTAACTCTTACCCTGGCCTAATAGCTAAGGTCTTAGACTCATACTATGGCCTACAGGTTAAGGTCTTAACTCTTACTCTGACCTAATAGCTAAGGTCTTAGACTCGTACTCTGGCCTACAGCTTAAGTTCTTAACTCTTACTCTGTCCTACTGGTTAAGGTCTAAACAATTACTCTGGCCTACTGGTTAAGGTCTTAACCCTTACTCTGGCCTAATAGCTAAGGTCTTAGACTCGTACTCTGGCCTACAGGTTAAGGTCTTAACTCTTACTCTGGCCTACTGGTTAAGGTCTTAACGCTTACTCTGGCCTAATAGCTAAGGTCTTAGACTCGTACTATGGCCTACAGGTTAAGGTCTTCACTCTTACTCTGGCCTACTGGTTAAGGTCTTAACTCTTACTCTGGCCTACTGGTTAAGGTCTTAACTCTTACTCTGGACTTATAGCTAAGGTCTTAACTCTTACTCTGGCCTAATAGCTAAGGTCTTAGACTCGTACTCTGGCCTACTGGTTAAGGTCTTAACTCTTACTCTGGACTACTGGTTAAGGTCTTAACTCTTACTCTGGCCTACTGGTTAAGGTCTTAACTCTTACTCTGACCTAATAGCTAAGGTCTTAGGCTCTTACTCTGGCCTACTGGTTAAGGTCTTAACTCTTACTCTGGCCTACTGGTTAAGGTCTTAACTCTTACTCTGGCATAATAGCTAAGGTCTTAGACTCGTACTCTGGCCTAATGGTTAAGGTCTTAACTCTTACTCTGGCCTACTGGTTAAGGTCTTAACTCTTACTCTGGCCTAATAGCTAAGGTCTTAGACTCGTACACTGGCCTAGTGGTTAAGGTCTTAACTCTTACTCTGGCCTAATAGCTAAGGTCTTAACTCTTACTCTGGCCTAATAGCTAAGGTCTTAGACTCGTACTATGGCCTACAGGTTAAGGTCTTAACTCTTACTCTGGCCTACAGGTTAAGGTCTTAACTCTTACTCTGGCCTACTGGTTAAGGTCTTAACTCTTACTCTGGCCTAATAGCTACGGTCTTAGGCTCGTACTCTGGCCTAATGGTTAAGGTCTTAACTCTTAATCTGGCCTAATAGCTAAGGTCTTAGAGTCGTACTCTGGCCTACTGGTTAAGGTCTTAACTCTTACTCTGGCCTACTGGTTAAGGTCTTAACTCTTACTCTGGCCTAATAGCTAAGGTCATAGACTCGTACTATGGCCTAATAGCTAAGGTCTTAGACTCGTACTCTGGACTACTTGTTAAGGTCTTAACTCTTACGCTGGACTAATAGCTAAGGTCTTAGACTCGTACTATGGCCTACAGGATAAGGTCTTAACTCTTACTCTGGCCTAATAGCTAAGGTCAAAGACTCGTACTCTGGCAAAATGGTTAAGGTCTTAACTCTTACTCTGGCCTAATGGTTAAGGTCTAGACTGGCACTCTGGGCCTAATGGTCAAGGTCTTAACTCTTACTCTGGCCTAATAGCTAAGGTCTTAGACTCGTACACTGGCCTAATGGTTAAGGTCTTAACTCTTACTCTGGCCTAATAGCTAAGGTCTTAACTCTTACTCTGGTCTAATAACTAAGGTCTGAGACTCGTACTATGGCCTACAGGTTAAGGTCTTAACTCGTACTCTGGCCTACAGGTTAAGGTCTTAACTCTTACTCTGGCCTACAGGTTAAGGTATTAACTCTTGCTCTCGCCTAATAGTTAAGTTCTTAACTCTTACTCTGGCCTAATAGATAAGGTCTTAGACTCGTACTCTGGCCTAATGATTAAGGTCTTAACTCTTACTCTGGCCTAATGGTTAAGGTCTTAACTCTTACTCTGGCCTACTGGTTAAGGTCTTAACTCTTACTCTGGCCTAATAGCTAAGGTCTTAGACTCGTACTATGGCCTAATAGCTCAGGTCTTAGACTCGTACTCTGGCCTAATGGTTAAGGTCTTAACCCTTACTCTGGCCTACTGGTTAAGGTCTTAACTCTTACTCTGGCCTAATAGCTAAGGTCTTAGACTTGTACACTGGCCTATTGATTAAGGTCTTAACTCTTACTCTGGCCTAATAGCTAATGTCTTAACTCTTACTCTGGCCTAATAGCTAAGGTCTTAGACTCGTACTATGGCCTAATAGCTAAGGTATTAGACACGTACTCTGGCCCACTGGTTAAGGTCTTAACTCTTACCCTGGCCTAATAGCTAAGGTCTTAGACTCGTACTATGGCCTACAGGTTACGGTCTTAACTCTTACTCTGGCCTAATAGCTAAGGTCTTAACTCTTACTCTGACCTAATAGCTAAGGTCTTAGACTCGTACTCTGGCCTACAGGTTAAGTTCTTAACTCTTACTCTGTCCTACTGGTTAAGGTCTAAACAATTTCTCTGGCCTACTGGTTAATGTCTTAACTCTTACTCTGGCCTACTGGTTAAGGTCTTAACCCTTACTCTGGCCTAATAGCTATGGTCTTAGACTCGTACTCTGGCCTACAGGTTAAGGTCTTAACTCTTACTCTGGCCTACTGGTTAAGGTCTTAACTCTTACTCTGGCCTACTGGTTAAGGTCTTAACTCTTACTCTGGCCTAATAGCTAAGGTCTTAACTCTTACCATGACCTAATAGCTAAGGTCTTAGACTCGTACTCTGGCCTTCTGGTTAAGGTCTTAATGCTTACTCTGGCCTAATAGCTAAGGTCTTAGACTCGTACTATGGCCTACAGGTTAAGGTCTTAACTCTTACTCTGGCCTACTGGTTAAGGTCTTAACTCTTACTCTGGCCTACTGGTTAAGGTCTTAACTCTTACTCTGAACTAATAGCTAAGGTCTTAACTCTTACTCTGGCCTAATAGCTAAGGTCTTAGACTCGTACTCTGGCCTACTGGTTAAGGTCTTAACTCTTACTGTGGCCTACTGGTTAAGGTCTTAACTCTTACTCTGGCCTGCTGGTTAAGGTCTTAACCCTTACTCTGACCTACTGGGTAAGGTCTTAACTCTTACTCTGACCTAATAGCTAAGGTCTTAGGCTCTTACTCTGGCCTACTGGTTAAGGTCTTAACTCTTACTCTGGCATAATAGCTAAGGTCTTAGACTCGTACTCTGGCCTAATGGTTAAGGTCTTAACTCTTACTCTGGCCTACTGGTTAAGGTCTTAACTCTTACTCTGGCCTAATAGCTAAGGTCTTAACTCTTACTCTGGCCTACTGGTTAAGGTCTTAACTCTGGCCTAATAGCTAAGGTCTTAGACTCGTACACTGGCCTAATGGTTAAGGTCTTAACTCTTACTCTGGCCTAATAGCTAAGGTCTTAACTCTTACTCTGGCCTAATAGCTAAGGTCTTAGACTCGTACTATGGCCTACAGGTTAAGGTCTTAACTCTTACTCTGGCCTACAGGTTAAGGTCTTAACTCTTACTCTGGCCTACTGGTTAAGGTCTTAACTCTTACTCTGGCCTAATAGCTACGGTCTTAACTCTTACTCTGGCCTAATAGCTAAGGACTTAGACTCGTACTCTGGACTACAGGTTAAGGTCTTCACTCTTACTCTGGCCTACTGGTTAAGGTCTTAACTCTTACTCTGGCCTAATAGTTAAGGTCTTAGACTCGTACTCTGGCCTACTGGTTAACGTCCTAACTCTTACTCTGGCCTACTGGTTAAGGTCTTAGCTCTTACTCTGGCCTATTAGTTAAGGTCTTAGACTCGTACTCTGGCCTACTGGTTAAGGTCTTAACTCTTACTCTGGCCTACTGGTTAAGGTCTTAACTCTTACTCTGGCCTACTGGTTAAGGTCTTAACCCTTACTCTGACCTACTGGGTAAGGTCTTAACTCTTACTCTGGCCTAATAGCTAAGGTCTTAGGCTCTTACTCTGGCCTACTGGTTAAGGTCTTAACTCTTACTCTGGCCTACTGGTTAAGGTCTTAACTCTTACTCTGGCATAATAGCTAAGGTCTTAACTCTTACTCTGGCCTACTGGTTAAGGTCTTAACTCTTACTCTGGCCTAATAGCTAAGGTCTTAACTCTTACTCTGGCCTAATAGCTAAGGTCTTAGACTCGTACTATGGCCTACAGGTTAAGGTCTTAACTCTTACTCTGGCCTACAGGTTAAGGTCTTAACTCTTACTCTGGCCTACTGGTTAAGGTCTTAACTCTTACTCTGGCCTAATAGCTACGGTCTTAACTCTTACTCCGGCCTAATAGCTAAGGACTTAGACTCGTACTCTGGCATACAGGTTAAGGTCTTCACTCTTACTCTGGCCTACTGGTTAAGGTCTTAACTCTTACTCTGGCCTAATAGTTAAGGTCTTAGACTCGTACTCTGGCCTACTGGTTAAGGTCCTAACTCTTACTCTGGCCTACTGGTTAAGGTCTTAACTCTTACTCTGGCCTAATAGCTAAGGTCTTAGACTCGTACTACGGCCTACAGGTTAAGCTCTTAACTCTTACTCTGGCCTACTGGTTAAGGTCTTAACTCTTACTCTGGCCTAATAGCTAAGGTCTTAGACTCGTACTATGGCCTAATAGCTAACGTCTTAGACTCGTACTCTGGACTACTTGTTAAGGTCTTAACTCTTACGCTGGACTAATAGCTAAGGTCAAAGACTCGTACTCTGGCCAAATGGTTAAGGTCTTAACTCTTACTCTGGCCTAATGGTTAAGGTCTAGACTGGCACTCTGGGCCTAATGGTTAAGGTCTTAACTATTACTCTGGCCTAATAGCTAAGGTCTTAACTCTTATTTTGGCCTAATAGCTAAGGTCTTAACTCTTACTCTGGCCTACTGGTTAAGGTCTTAACTCTTACTCTGGCCTAATGGTTAAGGTCTTAACTCTTACCCTGGCCTAATAGCTAAGGTCTTAGACTTGTACTCTGGCCTACAGGTTAAGGTCTTAACTCTTACTCTGGCCTATTTGTTAAGGTCTTAACTCTTACTCTGGCCTAATAGTTAAGGTTTTAGACTCGTACTCTGGCCTACTGGTTAAGGTCCTAACTCTTACTCTGGCCTACTGGTTAAGGTCTTAACTCTTACTCTGGCCTAATAGTTAAGGTCTTAGACTCGTACTCTGTCCTACTGGTTAAGGTCTAAACAATTACTCTGGCCTACTGGTTAAGGTCTTAACCCTTACTCTGGCCTAATAGCTAAGGTCTTAGACTCGTACTCTGGCCTACAGGTTAAGGTCTTAACTCTTACTCTGGCCTACTGGTTAAGGTCTTAACGCTTACTCTGGCCTAATAGCTAAGGTCTTAGACTCGTACTATGGCCTACAGGTTAAGGTCTTCACTCTTACTCTGGCCTACTGGTTAAGGTCTTAACTCTTACTCTGGCCTACTGGTTAAGGTCTTAACTCTTACTCTGGACTTATAGCTAAGGTCTTAACTCTTACTCTGGCCTAATAGCTAAGGTCTTAGACTCGTACTCTGGCCTACTGGTTAAGGTCTTAACTCTTACTCTGGACTACTGGTTAAGGTCTTAACTCTTACTCTGGCCTACTGGTTAAGGTCTTAACTCTTACTCTGACCTAATAGCTAAGGTCTTAGGCTCTTACTCTGGCCTACTGGTTAAGGTCTTAACTCTTACTCTGGCCTACTGGTTAAGGTCTTAACTCTTACTCTGGCATAATAGCTAAGGTCTTAGACTCGTACTCTGGCCTAATGGTTAAGGTCTTAACTCTTACTCTGGCCTACTGGTTAAGGTCTTAACTCTTACTCTGGCCTAATAGCTAAGGTCTTAGACTCGTACACTGGCCTAGTGGTTAAGGTCTTAACTCTTACTCTGGCCTAATAGCTAAGGTCTTAACTCTTACTCTGGCCTAATAGCTAAGGTCTTAGACTCGTACTATGGCCTACAGGTTAAGGTCTTAACTCTTACTCTGGCCTACAGGTTAAGGTCTTAACTCTTACTCTGGCCTACTGGTTAAGGTCTTAACTCTTACTCTGGCCTAATAGCTACGGTCTTAGGCTCGTACTCTGGCCTAATGGTTAAGGTCTTAACTCTTAATCTGGCCTAATAGCTAAGGTCTTAGAGTCGTACTCTGGCCTACTGGTTAAGGTCTTAACTCTTACTCTGGCCTACTGGTTAAGGTCTTAACTCTTACTCTGGCCTAATAGCTAAGGTCATAGACTCGTACTATGGCCTAATAGCTAAGGTCTTAGACTCGTACTCTGGACTACTTGTTAAGGTCTTAACTCTTACGCTGGACTAATAGCTAAGGTCTTAGACTCGTACTATGGCCTACAGGATAAGGTCTTAACTCTTACTCTGGCCTAATAGCTAAGGTCAAAGACTCGTACTCTGGCAAAATGGTTAAGGTCTTAACTCTTACTCTGGCCTAATGGTTAAGGTCTAGACTGGCACTCTGGGCCTAATGGTCAAGGTCTTAACTCTTACTCTGGCCTAATAGCTAAGGTCTTAGACTCGTACACTGGCCTAATGGTTAAGGTCTTAACTCTTACTCTGGCCTAATAGCTAAGGTCTTAACTCTTACTCTGGTCTAATAACTAAGGTCTGAGACTCGTACTATGGCCTACAGGTTAAGGTCTTAACTCGTACTCTGGCCTACAGGTTAAGGTCTTAACTCTTACTCTGGCCTACAGGTTAAGGTATTAACTCTTGCTCTCGCCTAATAGTTAAGTTCTTAACTCTTACTCTGGCCTAATAGATAAGGTCTTAGACTCGTACTCTGGCCTAATGATTAAGGTCTTAACTCTTACTCTGGCCTAATGGTTAAGGTCTTAACTCTTACTCTGGCCTACTGGTTAAGGTCTTAACTCTTACTCTGGCCTAATAGCTAAGGTCTTAGACTCGTACTATGGCCTAATAGCTCAGGTCTTAGACTCGTACTCTGGCCTAATGGTTAAGGTCTTAACCCTTACTCTGGCCTACTGGTTAAGGTCTTAACTCTTACTCTGGCCTAATAGCTAAGGTCTTAGACTTGTACACTGGCCTATTGATTAAGGTCTTAACTCTTACTCTGGCCTAATAGCTAATGTCTTAACTCTTACTCTGGCCTAATAGCTAAGGTCTTAGACTCGTACTATGGCCTAATAGCTAAGGTATTAGACACGTACTCTGGCCCACTGGTTAAGGTCTTAACTCTTACCCTGGCCTAATAGCTAAGGTCTTAGACTCGTACTATGGCCTACAGGTTACGGTCTTAACTCTTACTCTGGCCTAATAGCTAAGGTCTTAACTCTTACTCTGACCTAATAGCTAAGGTCTTAGACTCGTACTCTGGCCTACAGGTTAAGTTCTTAACTCTTACTCTGTCCTACTGGTTAAGGTCTAAACAATTTCTCTGGCCTACTGGTTAATGTCTTAACTCTTACTCTGGCCTACGGGTTAAGGTCTTAACCCTTACTCTGGCCTAATAGCTATGGTCTTAGACTCGTACTCTGGCCTACAGGTTAAGGTCTTAACTCTTACTCTGGCCTACTGGTTAAGGTCTTAACTCTTACTCTGGCCTACTGGTTAAGGTCTTAACTCTTACTCTGGCCTAATAGCTAAGGTCTTAACTCTTACCATGACCTAATAGCTAAGGTCTTAGACTCGTACTCTGGCCTTCTGGTTAAGGTCTTAATGCTTACTCTGGCCTAATAGCTAAGGTCTTAGACTCGTACTATGGCCTACAGGTTAAGGTCTTAACTCTTACTCTGGCCTACTGGTTAAGGTCTTAACTCTTACTCTGGCCTACTGGTTAAGGTCTTAACTCTTACTCTGAACTAATAGCTAAGGTCTTAACTCTTACTCTGGCCTAATAGCTAAGGTCTTAGACTCGTACTCTGGCCTACTGGTTAAGGTCTTAACTCTTACTGTGGCCTACTGGTTAAGGTCTTAACTCTTACTCTGGCCTACTGGTTAAGGTCTTAACCCTTACTCTGACCTACTGGGTAAGGTCTTAACTCTTACTCTGACCTAATAGCTAAGGTCTTAGGCTCTTACTCTGGCCTACTGGTTAAGGTCTTAACTCTTACTCTGGCATAATAGCTAAGGTCTTAGACTCGTACTCTGGCCTAATGGTTAAGGTCTTAACTCTTACTCTGGCCTACTGGTTAAGGTCTTAACTCTTACTCTGGCCTAATAGCTAAGGTCTTAACTCTTACTCTGGCCTACTGGTTAAGGTCTTAACTCTGGCCTAATAGCTAAGGTCTTAGACTCGTACACTGGCCTAATGGTTAAGGTCTTAACTCTTACTCTGGCCTAATAGCTAAGGTCTTAACTCTTACTCTGGCCTAATAGCTAAGGTCTTAGACTCGTACTATGGCCTACAGGTTAAGGTCTTAACTCTTACTCTGGCCTACAGGTTAAGGTCTTAACTCTTACTCTGGCCTACTGGTTAAGGTCTTAACTCTTACTCTGGCCTAATAGCTACGGTCTTAACTCTTACTCTGGCCTAATAGCTAAGGTCTTAGACTCGTACTATGGCCTACAGGTTAAGGTCTTAACTCTTACTCTGGCCTACAGGTTAAGGTCTTAACTCGTACTCTGGACTACAGGTTAAGGTCTTCACTCTTACTCTGGCCTACTGGTTAAGGTCTTAACTCTTACTCTGGCCTAATAGTTAAGGTCTTAGACTCGTACTCTGGCCTACTGGTTAACGTCCTAACTCTTACTCTGGCCTACTGGTTAAGGTCTTAGCTCTTACTCTGGCCTATTAGTTAAGGTCTTAGACTCGTACTCTGGCCTACTGGTTAAGGTCTTAACTCTTACTCTGGCCTACTGGTTAAGGTCTTAACTCTTACTCTGGCCTACTGGTTAAGGTCTTAACCCTTACTCTGACCTACTGGGTAAGGTCTTAACTCTTACTCTGGCCTAATAGCTAAGGTCTTAGGCTCTTACTCTGGCCTACTGGTTAAGGTCTTAACTCTTACTCTGGCCTACTGGTTAAGGTCTTAACTCTTACTCTGGCATAATAGCTAAGGTCTTAACTCTTACTCTGGCCTACTGGTTAAGGTCTTAACTCTTACTCTGGCCTAATAGCTAAGGTCTTAACTCTTACTCTGGCCTAATAGCTAAGGTCTTAGACTCGTACTATGGCCTACAGGTTAAGGTCTTAACTCTTACTCTGGCCTACAGGTTAAGGTCTTAACTCTTACTCTGGCCTACTGGTTAAGGTCTTAACTCTTACTCTGGCCTAATAGCTACGGTCTTAACTCTTACTCCGGCCTAATAGCTAAGGACTTAGACTCGTACTCTGGCATACAGGTTAAGGTCTTCACTCTTACTCTGGCCTACTGGTTAAGGTCTTAACTCTTACTCTGGCCTAATAGTTAAGGTCTTAGACTCGTACTCTGGCCTACTGGTTAAGGTCCTAACTCTTACTCTGGCCTACTGGTTAAGGTCTTAACTCTTACTCTGGCCTAATAGCTAAGGTCTTAGACTCGTACTACGGCCTACAGGTTAAGCTCTTAACTCTTACTCTGGCCTACTGGTTAAGGTCTTAACTCTTACTCTGGCCTAATAGCTAAGGTCTTAGACTCGTACTATGGCCTAATAGCTAACGTCTTAGACTCGTACTCTGGACTACTTGTTAAGGTCTTAACTCTTACGCTGGACTAATAGCTAAGGTCAAAGACTCGTACTCTGGCCAAATGGTTAAGGTCTTAACTCTTACTCTGGCCTAATGGTTAAGGTCTAGACTGGCACTCTGGGCCTAATGGTTAAGGTCTTAACTATTACTCTGGCCTAATAGCTAAGGTCTTAACTCTTATTCTGGCCTAATAGCTAAGGTCTTAACTCTTACTCTGGCCTACTGGTTAAGGTCTTAACTCTTACTCTGGCCTAATGGTTAAGGTCTTAACTCTTACCCTGGCCTAATAGCTAAGGTCTTAGACTTGTACTCTGGCCTACAGGTTAAGGTCTTAACTCTTAATCTGGCCTATTTGTTAAGGTCTTAACTCTTACTCTGGCCTAATAGTTAAGGTTTTAGACTCGTACTCTGGCCTACTGGTTAAGGTCCTAACTCTTACTCTGGCCTACTGGTTAAGGTCTTAACTCTTACTCTGGCCTAATAGTTAAGGTCTTAGACTCGTACTCTGGCCTACTGGTTAAGGTCTTAACTCTTACTCTGGCCTACTGGTTAAGGTCTGAACTCTTACTCTGGCCTAATAGCTAAGGTCTTAGACTCGTACTATGGCCTAATAGTTCAGGTCTTAGACTTGTACTCTGGCCTAATGGTTAAGGTCTTAACCCTTACTCTGGCCTACTGGTTAAGGTCGTAACTCTTACTCTGGCCTAATAGCTAAGGTCTTAGACTCGTACACTGGCCTAATGGTTAAGGTCTTAACTCTTACTCTGGCCTAATAGCTAAGGTCTTAGACTGGGACTCTGGCCTAATGGTTAAGGTCTTAACTCTTACTCTGGTCTAATAGCTAAGGTCTTAGACTCGTACTCTGGCCTACTGGTTAAGGTCTTAACTCTTACTCTGGCCTAATAGATGAGGTCTTTACTCTTACTCTGGCCTACTGGTTAAGGTCTTAACTCTTACTCTGGCCTCATAGCTAAGGTCTTAGACTCGTACTCTGGCCTAATGGTTAAGGTCTTAACTCTTACTCTGGCCTACTTGTTAAGGTCTTAACTTTTACTCTGGCCTAATAGCTAAGGTCTTAGCCTCATACTATGGCCTACAGGTTAAGGTCTTAACTCTTACTCTGGCCTACTGGTTAAGGTCTTAACTTTTACTCTGGCCTACTGGTTAAGGTCTTAACTCTTACTCTGGCCTAATAGATAAGGTCTTAGACTGGCACTCTGGCCTAATGGTTAAGGTCTTAACTCTTACTCTGGCCTAATAGCTAAGGTCTTAGACTCGTACACTGGCCTAATGGTTAAGGTCTTAACTCTTACTCTGGCCTAATAGCTAAGGTCTTAACTCTTACTTTGGTCTAATAACTAAGGTCTTAGACTCGTACTATGGCCTACAGGTTAAGGTCTTAACTCTTACTCTGGACTACAGGTTAAGGTCTTAACTCTTACTCTGGCCTACTGGTTAAGGTCTTAACTCTTACTCTGGCCTAATAGCTAAGGTCTTAGAGTCGTACTCTGGCCTACTGGTTAAGGTCTTAACTCTTACTCTGTCCTTCTGGTTAAGGTCTTAACTCTTACTCTGGCCTAATAGCTAAGTTCTTAGACTCGTACTCTGGCCTACAGGTTAAGGTCTTAACTCTTACTCTGGCCTAATAGCTAAGTTCTTAACTCTTACTCTGGCCTAATAGCTAAGGTCTTAGACTCGTACTCTGGCCTAATGATTAAGGTCTTAACTCTTACTCTGGCCTAATGGTTAAGGTCTTAACTCTTTCTCTGGCCTACTGGTTAACGTCTTAACTCTTACTCTGGCCTAATAGCTAAGGTCTTAGACTCGTACTATGGCCTAATAGCTCAGGTCTTAGACTTGTACTCTGGCCTAATGGTTAAGGTCTTAACCCTTATTCTGGCCTACTGGTTAAGGTCGTAACTCTTACTCTGGCCTAATAGCTAAGGTCTTAGACTCGTACACTGGCCTAATGGTTAAGGTCTTAACTCACACTCTGGCCTAATAGCTAAGGTCTTAACTCTTACTCTGGCCTAATAGCTAAGGTCTTAGACTCGTACTATAGCCTAATAGCTAAGGTATTAGACACGTACTCTGGCCTACTGGTTAAGGTCTTAACTCTTACCCTGGCCTAATAGCTAAGGTCTTAGACTCGTACTATGGCCTACAGGTTAAGGTCTTAACTCTTACTCTGGCCTAATAGCTAAGGTCTTAGACTCGTACTCTGGCCTACAGGTTAAGGTCTTAACTCTTACTCTGGCCTACTGGTTAAGGTCTTAACTCTTACTCTGGCCTACTGGTTAAGGTCGTAACTCTTACTCTGGCCTAACAGCTAAGGTCTTAACTCTTACTATGGCCTAATAGCTAAGGTCTTAGACTCGTACTCTGGCCTACTGGTTAAGGTCTTAACGCTTACTCTGGCCTAATAGCTAAGGTCTTAGACTCGTACTCTGGCCTAATGGTTAAGGTCTTAACTCTTACTCTGGCCTACTGGTTAAGATCTTAACTCTTACTCTGGCCTAATAGCTAAGGTCTTAACTCTTACTCTGGCCTACTGGTTAAGGTCTTAACTCTGGCCTAATAGCTAAGGTCTTAGACTTGTACACTGGCCTAATGGTTAAGGTCTTAACTCTTACTCTGGCCTAATAGCTAAGGTCTTAACTCTTACTCTGGCCTAATAGCTAAGGTCTTAGACTCGTACTATGGCCTACAGGTTAAGGTCTTAACTCTTACTCTGGCCTACAGGTTAAGGTCTTAACTCTTACTCTGGCCTACTGGTTAAGGTCTTAACTCTTACTCTGGCCTAATAGCTACGGTCTTAACTCTTACTCTGGCCTAATAGCTAAGGACTTAGACTCGTACTCTGGCCTACAGGTTAAGGTCTTCACTCTTACTCTGGCCTACTGGTTAAGGTCTTAACTCTTACTCTGGCCTAATAGTTAAGGTCTTAGACTCGTACTCTGGCCTACTGGTTAACGTCCTAACTCTTACTCTGGCCTACTGGTTAAGGTCTTAACTCTTACTCTGGCCTAATAGCTAAGGTCTTAGAGTCGTACTCTGGCCTACTGGTTAAGGTCTTAACTCTTACTCTGTCCTTCTGGTTAAGGTCTTAACTCTTACTCTGGCCTAATAGCTAAGTTCTTAGACTCGTACTCTGGCCTACAGGTTAAGGTCTTAACTCTTACTCTGGCCTAATAGCTAAGTTCTTAACTCTTACTCTGGCCTAATAGCTAAGGTCTTAGACTCGTACTCTGGCCTAATGATTAAGGTCTTAACTCTTACTCTGGCCTAATGGTTAAGGTCTTAACTCTTTCTCTGGCCTACTGGTTAACGTCTTAACTCTTACTCTGGCCTAATAGCTAAGGTCTTAGACTCGTACTATGGCCTAATAGCTCAGGTCTTAGACTTGTACTCTGGCCTAATGGTTAAGGTCTTAACCCTTATTCTGGCCTACTGGTTAAGGTCGTAACTCTTACTCTGGCCTAATAGCTAAGGTCTTAGACTCGTACACTGGCCTACTGGTTAAGGTCTTAACGCTTACTCTGGCCTAATAGCTAAGGTCTTAGACTCGTACTCTGGCCTAATGGTTAAGGTCTTAACTCTTACTCTGGCCTACTGGTTAAGGTCTTAACTCTTACTCTGGCCTAATAGCTAAGGTCTTAGAGTCGTACTCTGGCCTACTGGTTAAGGTCTTAACTCTTACTCTGTCCTTCTGGTTAAGGTCTTAACTCTTACTCTGGCCTAATAGCTAAGTTCTTAGACTCGTACTCTGGCCTACAGGTTAAGGTCTTAACTCTTACTCTGGCCTAATAGCTAAGTTCTTAACTCTTACTCTGGCCTAATAGCTAAGGTCTTAGACTCGTACTCTGGCCTAATGATTAAGGTCTTAACTCTTACTCTGGCCTAATGGTTAAGGTCTTAACTCTTTCTCTGGCCTACTGGTTAACGTCTTAACTCTTACTCTGGCCTAATAGCTAAGGTCTTAGACTCGTACTATGGCCTAATAGCTCAGGTCTTAGACTTGTACTCTGGCCTAATGGTTAAGGTCTTAACCCTTATTCTGGCCTACTGGTTAAGGTCGTAACTCTTACTCTGGCCTAATAGCTAAGGTCTTAGACTCGTACACTGGCCTAATGGTTAAGGTCTTAACTCACACTCTGGCCTAATAGCTAAGGTCTTAACTCTTACTCTGGCCTAATAGCTAAGGTCTTAGACTCGTACTATAGCCTAATAGCTAAGGTATTAGACACGTACTCTGGCCTACTGGTTAAGGTCTTAACTCTTACCCTGGCCTAATAGCTAAGGTCTTAGACTCGTACTATGGCCTACAGGTTAAGGTCTTAACTCTTACTCTGGCCTAATAGCTAAGGTCTTAGACTCGTACTCTGGCCTAATGGTTAAGGTCTTAACTCTTACTCTGGCCTAATAGCTAAGGTCTTAACTCTTACTCTGGCCTAATAGCTAAGGTCTTAGACTCGTACTATGGCCTACAGGTTAAGGTCTTAACTCTTACTCTGGCCTACAGGTTAAGGTCTTAACTCTTACTCTGGCCTACTGGTTAAGGTCTTAACTCTTACTCTGGCCTAATAGCTACGGTCTTAACTCTTACTCTGGCCTAATAGCTAAGGACTTAGACTCGTACTCTGGCCTACAGGTTAAGGTCTTCACTCTTACTCTGGCCTACTGGTTAAGGTCTTAACTCTTACTCTGGCCTAATAGTTAAGGTCTTAGACTCGTACTCTGGCCTACTGGTTAACGTCCTAACTCTTACTCTGGCCTACTGGTTAAGGTCTTAACTCTTACTCTGGCCTAATAGCTAAGGTCTTAGAGTCGTACTCTGGCCTACTGGTTAAGGTCTTAACTCTTACTCTGTCCTTCTGGTTAAGGTCTTAACTCTTACTCTGGCCTAATAGCTAAGTTCTTAGACTCGTACTCTGGCCTACAGGTTAAGGTCTTAACTCTTACTCTGGCCTAATAGCTAAGTTCTTAACTCTTACTCTGGCCTAATAGCTAAGGTCTTAGACTCGTACTCTGGCCTAATGATTAAGGTCTTAACTCTTACTCTGGCCTAATGGTTAAGGTCTTAACTCTTTCTCTGGCCTACTGGTTAACGTCTTAACTCTTACTCTGGCCTAATAGCTAAGGTCTTAGACTCGTACTATGGCCTAATAGCTCAGGTCTTAGACTTGTACTCTGGCCTAATGGTTAAGGTCTTAACCCTTATTCTGGCCTACTGGTTAAGGTCGTAACTCTTACTCTGGCCTAATAGCTAAGGTCTTAGACTCGTACACTGGCCTACTGGTTAAGGTCTTAACGCTTACTCTGGCCTAATAGCTAAGGTCTTAGACTCGTACTCTGGCCTAATGGTTAAGGTCTTAACTCTTACTCTGGCCTACTGGTTAAGGTCTTAACTCTTACTCTGGCCTAATAGCTAAGGTCTTAGAGTCGTACTCTGGCCTACTGGTTAAGGTCTTAACTCTTACTCTGTCCTTCTGGTTAAGGTCTTAACTCTTACTCTGGCCTAATAGCTAAGTTCTTAGACTCGTACTCTGGCCTACAGGTTAAGGTCTTAACTCTTACTCTGGCCTAATAGCTAAGTTCTTAACTCTTACTCTGGCCTAATAGCTAAGGTCTTAGACTCGTACTCTGGCCTAATGATTAAGGTCTTAACTCTTACTCTGGCCTAATGGTTAAGGTCTTAACTCTTTCTCTGGCCTACTGGTTAACGTCTTAACTCTTACTCTGGCCTAATAGCTAAGGTCTTAGACTCGTACTATGGCCTAATAGCTCAGGTCTTAGACTTGTACTCTGGCCTAATGGTTAAGGTCTTAACCCTTATTCTGGCCTACTGGTTAAGGTCGTAACTCTTACTCTGGCCTAATAGCTAAGGTCTTAGACTCGTACACTGGCCTAATGGTTAAGGTCTTAACTCACACTCTGGCCTAATAGCTAAGGTCTTAACTCTTACTCTGGCCTAATAGCTAAGGTCTTAGACTCGTACTATAGCCTAATAGCTAAGGTATTAGACACGTACTCTGGCCTACTGGTTAAGGTCTTAACTCTTACCCTGGCCTAATAGCTAAGGTCTTAGACTCGTACTATGGCCTACAGGTTAAGGTCTTAACTCTTACTCTGGCCTAATAGCTAAGGTCTTAGACTCGTACTCTGGCCTACAGGTTAAGGTCTTAACTCTTACTCTGGCCTACTGGTTAAGGTCGTAACTCTTACTCTGGCCTAACAGCTAAGGTCTTAACTCTTACTATGGCCTAATAGCTAAGGTCTTAGACTCGTACTCTGGCCTACTGGTTAAGGTCTTAACGCTTACTCTGGCCTAATAGCTAAGGTCTTAGACTCGTACTCTGGCCTAATGGTTAAGGTCTTAACTCTTACTCTGGCCTACTGGTTAAGGTCTTAACTCTTACTCTGGCCTAATAGCTAAGGTCTTAACTCTTACTCTGGCCTACTGGTTAAGGTCTTAACTCTGGCCTAATAGCTAAGGTCTTAGACTTGTACACTGGCCTAATGGTTAAGGTCTTAACTCTTACTCTGGCCTAATAGCTAAGGTCTTAGACTCGTACTACGGCCTACAGGTTAAGCTCTTAACTCTTACTCTGGCCTACTGGTTAAGGTCTTAACTCTTACTCTGGCCTAATAGCTAAGGTCTTAGACTCGTACTATGGCCTAATAGCTAACGTCTTAGACTCGTACTCTGGACTACTTGTTAAGGTCTTAACTCTTACGCTGGACTAATAGCTAAGGTCAAAGACTCGTACTCTGGCCAAATGGTTAAGGTCTTAACTCTTACTCTGGCCTAATGGTTAAGGTCTAGACTGGCACTCTGGGCCTAATGGTTAAGGTCTTAACTATTACTCTGGCCTAATAGCTAAGGTCTTAACTCTTATTCTGGCCTAATAGCTAAGGTCTTAACTCTTACTCTGGCCTACTGGTTAAGGTCTTAACTCTTACTCTGGCCTAATGGTTAAGGTCTTAACTCTTACCCTGGCCTAATAGCTAAGGTCTTAGACTTGTACTCTGGCCTACAGGTTAAGGTCTTAACTCTTACTCTGGCCTATTTGTTAAGGTCTTAACTCTTACTCTGGCCTAATAGTTAAGGTTTTAGACTCGTACTCTGGCCTACTGGTTAAGGTCCTAACTCTTACTCTGGCCTACTGGTTAAGGTCTTAACTCTTACTCTGGCCTAATAGTTAAGGTCTTAGACTCGTACTCTGGCCTACTGGTTAAGGTCTTAACTCTTACTCTGGCCTACTGGTTAAGGTCTGAACTCTTACTCTGGCCTAATAGCTAAGGTCTTAGACTCGTACTATGGCCTAATAGTTCAGGTCTTAGACTTGTACTCTGGCCTAATGGTTAAGGTCTTAACCCTTACTCTGGCCTACTGGTTAAGGTCGTAACTCTTACTCTGGCCTAATAGCTAAGGTCTTAGACTCGTACACTGGCCTAATGGTTAAGGTCTTAACTCTTACTCTGGCCTAATAGCTAAGGTCTTAGACTGGGACTCTGGCCTAATGGTTAAGGTCTTAACTCTTACTCTGGTCTAATAGCTAAGGTCTTAGACTCGTACTCTGGCCTACTGGTTAAGGTCTTAACTCTTACTCTGGCCTAATAGATGAGGTCTTTACTCTTACTCTGGCCTACTGGTTAAGGTCTTAACTCTTACTCTGGCCTCATAGCTAAGGTCTTAGACTCGTACTCTGGCCTAATGGTTAAGGTCTTAACTCTTACTCTGGCCTACTTGTTAAGGTCTTAACTTTTACTCTGGCCTAATAGCTAAGGTCTTAGCCTCATACTATGGCCTACAGGTTAAGGTCTTAACTCTTACTCTGGCCTACTGGTTAAGGTCTTAACTTTTACTCTGGCCTACTGGTTAAGGTCTTAACTCTTACTCTGGCCTAATAGATAAGGTCTTAGACTGGCACTCTGGCCTAATGGTTAAGGTCTTAACTCTTACTCTGGCCTAATAGCTAAGGTCTTAGACTCGTACACTGGCCTAATGGTTAAGGTCTTAACTCTTACTCTGGCCTAATAGCTAAGGTCTTAACTCTTACTTTGGTCTAATAACTAAGGTCTTAGACTCGTACTATGGCCTACAGGTTAAGGTCTTAACTCTTACTCTGGACTACAGGTTAAGGTCTTAACTCTTACTCTGGCCTACTGGTTAAGGTCTTAACTCTTACTCTGGCCTAATAGCTAAGGTCTTAGAGTCGTACTCTGGCCTACTGGTTAAGGTCTTAACTCTTACTCTGTCCTTCTGGTTAAGGTCTTAACTCTTACTCTGGCCTAATAGCTAAGTTCTTAGACTCGTACTCTGGCCTACAGGTTAAGGTCTTAACTCTTACTCTGGCCTAATAGCTAAGTTCTTAACTCTTACTCTGGCCTAATAGCTAAGGTCTTAGACTCGTACTCTGGCCTAATGATTAAGGTCTTAACTCTTACTCTGGCCTAATGGTTAAGGTCTTAACTCTTTCTCTGGCCTACTGGTTAACGTCTTAACTCTTACTCTGGCCTAATAGCTAAGGTCTTAGACTCGTACTATGGCCTAATAGCTCAGGTCTTAGACTTGTACTCTGGCCTAATGGTTAAGGTCTTAACCCTTATTCTGGCCTACTGGTTAAGGTCGTAACTCTTACTCTGGCCTAATAGCTAAGGTCTTAGACTCGTACACTGGCCTAATGGTTAAGGTCTTAACTCACACTCTGGCCTAATAGCTAAGGTCTTAACTCTTACTCTGGCCTAATAGCTAAGGTCTTAGACTCGTACTATAGCCTAATAGCTAAGGTATTAGACACGTACTCTGGCCTACTGGTTAAGGTCTTAACTCTTACCCTGGCCTAATAGCTAAGGTCTTAGACTCGTACTATGGCCTACAGGTTAAGGTCTTAACTCTTACTCTGGCCTAATAGCTAAGGTCTTAGACTCGTACTCTGGCCTACAGGTTAAGGTCTTAACTCTTACTCTGGCCTACTGGTTAAGGTCTTAACTCTTACTCTGGCCTACTGGTTAAGGTCGTAACTCTTACTCTGGCCTAACAGCTAAGGTCTTAACTCTTACTATGGCCTAATAGCTAAGGTCTTAGACTCGTACTCTGGCCTACTGGTTAAGGTCTTAACGCTTACTCTGGCCTAATAGCTAAGGTCTTAGACTCGTACTCTGGCCTAATGGTTAAGGTCTTAACTCTTACTCTGGCCTACTGGTTAAGATCTTAACTCTTACTCTGGCCTAATAGCTAAGGTCTTAACTCTTACTCTGGCCTACTGGTTAAGGTCTTAACTCTGGCCTAATAGCTAAGGTCTTAGACTTGTACACTGGCCTAATGGTTAAGGTCTTAACTCTTACTCTGGCCTAATAGCTAAGGTCTTAACTCTTACTCTGGCCTAATAGCTAAGGTCTTAGACTCGTACTATGGCCTACAGGTTAAGGTCTTAACTCTTACTCTGGCCTACAGGTTAAGGTCTTAACTCTTACTCTGGCCTACTGGTTAAGGTCTTAACTCTTACTCTGGCCTAATAGCTACGGTCTTAACTCTTACTCTGGCCTAATAGCTAAGGACTTAGACTCGTACTCTGGCCTACAGGTTAAGGTCTTCACTCTTACTCTGGCCTACTGGTTAAGGTCTTAACTCTTACTCTGGCCTAATAGTTAAGGTCTTAGACTCGTACTCTGGCCTACTGGTTAACGTCCTAACTCTTACTCTGGCCTACTGGTTAAGGTCTTAACTCTTACTCTGGCCTAATAGCTAAGGTCTTAGAGTCGTACTCTGGCCTACTGGTTAAGGTCTTAACTCTTACTCTGTCCTTCTGGTTAAGGTCTTAACTCTTACTCTGGCCTAATAGCTAAGTTCTTAGACTCGTACTCTGGCCTACAGGTTAAGGTCTTAACTCTTACTCTGGCCTAATAGCTAAGTTCTTAACTCTTACTCTGGCCTAATAGCTAAGGTCTTAGACTCGTACTCTGGCCTAATGATTAAGGTCTTAACTCTTACTCTGGCCTAATGGTTAAGGTCTTAACTCTTTCTCTGGCCTACTGGTTAACGTCTTAACTCTTACTCTGGCCTAATAGCTAAGGTCTTAGACTCGTACTATGGCCTAATAGCTCAGGTCTTAGACTTGTACTCTGGCCTAATGGTTAAGGTCTTAACCCTTATTCTGGCCTACTGGTTAAGGTCGTAACTCTTACTCTGGCCTAATAGCTAAGGTCTTAGACTCGTACACTGGCCTACTGGTTAAGGTCTTAACGCTTACTCTGGCCTAATAGCTAAGGTCTTAGACTCGTACTCTGGCCTAATGGTTAAGGTCTTAACTCTTACTCTGGCCTACTGGTTAAGGTCTTAACTCTTACTCTGGCCTAATAGCTAAGGTCTTAGAGTCGTACTCTGGCCTACTGGTTAAGGTCTTAACTCTTACTCTGTCCTTCTGGTTAAGGTCTTAACTCTTACTCTGGCCTAATAGCTAAGTTCTTAGACTCGTACTCTGGCCTACAGGTTAAGGTCTTAACTCTTACTCTGGCCTAATAGCTAAGTTCTTAACTCTTACTCTGGCCTAATAGCTAAGGTCTTAGACTCGTACTCTGGCCTAATGATTAAGGTCTTAACTCTTACTCTGGCCTAATGGTTAAGGTCTTAACTCTTTCTCTGGCCTACTGGTTAACGTCTTAACTCTTACTCTGGCCTAATAGCTAAGGTCTTAGACTCGTACTATGGCCTAATAGCTCAGGTCTTAGACTTGTACTCTGGCCTAATGGTTAAGGTCTTAACCCTTATTCTGGCCTACTGGTTAAGGTCGTAACTCTTACTCTGGCCTAATAGCTAAGGTCTTAGACTCGTACACTGGCCTAATGGTTAAGGTCTTAACTCACACTCTGGCCTAATAGCTAAGGTCTTAACTCTTACTCTGGCCTAATAGCTAAGGTCTTAGACTCGTACTATAGCCTAATAGCTAAGGTATTAGACACGTACTCTGGCCTACTGGTTAAGGTCTTAACTCTTACCCTGGCCTAATAGCTAAGGTCTTAGACTCGTACTATGGCCTACAGGTTAAGGTCTTAACTCTTACTCTGGCCTAATAGCTAAGGTCTTAGACTCGTACTCTGGCCTAATGGTTAAGGTCTTAACTCTTACTCTGGCCTAATAGCTAAGGTCTTAACTCTTACTCTGGCCTAATAGCTAAGGTCTTAGACTCGTACTATGGCCTACAGGTTAAGGTCTTAACTCTTACTCTGGCCTACAGGTTAAGGTCTTAACTCTTACTCTGGCCTACTGGTTAAGGTCTTAACTCTTACTCTGGCCTAATAGCTACGGTCTTAACTCTTACTCTGGCCTAATAGCTAAGGACTTAGACTCGTACTCTGGCCTACAGGTTAAGGTCTTCACTCTTACTCTGGCCTACTGGTTAAGGTCTTAACTCTTACTCTGGCCTAATAGTTAAGGTCTTAGACTCGTACTCTGGCCTACTGGTTAACGTCCTAACTCTTACTCTGGCCTACTGGTTAAGGTCTTAACTCTTACTCTGGCCTAATAGCTAAGGTCTTAGAGTCGTACTCTGGCCTACTGGTTAAGGTCTTAACTCTTACTCTGTCCTTCTGGTTAAGGTCTTAACTCTTACTCTGGCCTAATAGCTAAGTTCTTAGACTCGTACTCTGGCCTACAGGTTAAGGTCTTAACTCTTACTCTGGCCTAATAGCTAAGTTCTTAACTCTTACTCTGGCCTAATAGCTAAGGTCTTAGACTCGTACTCTGGCCTAATGATTAAGGTCTTAACTCTTACTCTGGCCTAATGGTTAAGGTCTTAACTCTTTCTCTGGCCTACTGGTTAACGTCTTAACTCTTACTCTGGCCTAATAGCTAAGGTCTTAGACTCGTACTATGGCCTAATAGCTCAGGTCTTAGACTTGTACTCTGGCCTAATGGTTAAGGTCTTAACCCTTATTCTGGCCTACTGGTTAAGGTCGTAACTCTTACTCTGGCCTAATAGCTAAGGTCTTAGACTCGTACACTGGCCTACTGGTTAAGGTCTTAACGCTTACTCTGGCCTAATAGCTAAGGTCTTAGACTCGTACTCTGGCCTAATGGTTAAGGTCTTAACTCTTACTCTGGCCTACTGGTTAAGGTCTTAACTCTTACTCTGGCCTAATAGCTAAGGTCTTAGAGTCGTACTCTGGCCTACTGGTTAAGGTCTTAACTCTTACTCTGTCCTTCTGGTTAAGGTCTTAACTCTTACTCTGGCCTAATAGCTAAGTTCTTAGACTCGTACTCTGGCCTACAGGTTAAGGTCTTAACTCTTACTCTGGCCTAATAGCTAAGTTCTTAACTCTTACTCTGGCCTAATAGCTAAGGTCTTAGACTCGTACTCTGGCCTAATGATTAAGGTCTTAACTCTTACTCTGGCCTAATGGTTAAGGTCTTAACTCTTTCTCTGGCCTACTGGTTAACGTCTTAACTCTTACTCTGGCCTAATAGCTAAGGTCTTAGACTCGTACTATGGCCTAATAGCTCAGGTCTTAGACTTGTACTCTGGCCTAATGGTTAAGGTCTTAACCCTTATTCTGGCCTACTGGTTAAGGTCGTAACTCTTACTCTGGCCTAATAGCTAAGGTCTTAGACTCGTACACTGGCCTAATGGTTAAGGTCTTAACTCACACTCTGGCCTAATAGCTAAGGTCTTAACTCTTACTCTGGCCTAATAGCTAAGGTCTTAGACTCGTACTATAGCCTAATAGCTAAGGTATTAGACACGTACTCTGGCCTACTGGTTAAGGTCTTAACTCTTACCCTGGCCTAATAGCTAAGGTCTTAGACTCGTACTATGGCCTACAGGTTAAGGTCTTAACTCTTACTCTGGCCTAATAGCTAAGGTCTTAGACTCGTACTCTGGCCTACAGGTTAAGGTCTTAACTCTTACTCTGGCCTACTGGTTAAGGTCGTAACTCTTACTCTGGCCTAACAGCTAAGGTCTTAACTCTTACTATGGCCTAATAGCTAAGGTCTTAGACTCGTACTCTGGCCTACTGGTTAAGGTCTTAACGCTTACTCTGGCCTAATAGCTAAGGTCTTAGACTCGTACTCTGGCCTAATGGTTAAGGTCTTAACTCTTACTCTGGCCTACTGGTTAAGGTCTTAACTCTTACTCTGGCCTAATAGCTAAGGTCTTAACTCTTACTCTGGCCTACTGGTTAAGGTCTTAACTCTGGCCTAATAGCTAAGGTCTTAGACTTGTACACTGGCCTAATGGTTAAGGTCTTAACTCTTACTCTGGCCTAATAGCTAAGGTCTTAACTCTTACTCTGGCCTAATAGCTAAGGTCTTAGACTCGTACTATGGCCTACAGGTTAAGGTCTTAACTCTTACTCTGGCCTACAGGTTAAGGTCTTAACTCTTACTCTGGCCTACAGTTTAAGGTCTTAACTCTTACTCTGGCCTACTGGTTAAGGTCTTAACTCTTACTCTGGCCTAATAGCTACGGTCTTAACTCTTACTCTGGCCTAATAGCTAAGGACTTAGACTCGTACTCTGGCCTACAGGTTAAGGTCTTCACTCTTACTCTGGCCTACTGGTTAAGGTCTTAACTCTTACTCTGGCCTAATAGTTAAGGTCTTAGACTCGTACTCTGGCCTACTGGTTAACGTCCTAACTCTTACTCTGGCCTACTGGTTAAGGTCTTAACTCTTACTCTGGCCTAATAGTTAAGGTCTTAGACTCGTAATCTGGCCTACTGGTTAAGGTCTTAACTCTTACTCTGGCCTACTGGTTAAGGTCTTAACTCTTACTCTGGCCTAATAGCTAAGTTCTTAGACTCGTACTCTGGCCTACAGGTTAAGGTCTTAACTCTTACTCTGGCCTAATAGCTAAGTTCTTAACTCTTACTCTGGCCTAATAGCTAAGGTCTTAGACTCGTACTCTGGCCTAATGATTAAGGTCTTAACTCTTACTCTGGCCTAATGGTTAAGGTCTTAACTCTTTCTCTGGCCTACTGGTTAACGTCTTAACTCTTACTCTGGCCTAATAGCTAAGGTCTTAGACTCGTACTATGGCCTAATAGCTCAGGTCTTAGACTTGTACTCTGGCCTAATGGTTAAGGTCTTAACCCTTATTCTGGCCTACTGGTTAAGGTCGTAACTCTTACTCTGGCCTAATAGCTAAGGTCTTAGACTCGTACACTGGCCTAATGGTTAAGGTCTTAACTCACACTCTGGCCTAATAGCTAAGGTCTTAACTCTTACTCTGGCCTAATAGCTAAGGTCTTAGACTCGTACTATAGCCTAATAGCTAAGGTATTAGACACGTACTCTGGCCTGCTGGTTAAGGTCTTAACTCTTACCCTGGCCTAATAGCTAAGGTCTTAGACTCGTACTATGGCCTACAGGTTAAGGTCTTAACTCTTACTCTGGCCTAATAGCTAAGGTCTTAGACTCGTACTCTGGCCTACAGGTTAAGGTCTTAACTCTTACTCTGGCCTACTGGTTAAGGTCTTAACTCTTACTCTGGCCTACTGGTTAAGGTCGTAACTCTTACTCTGGCCTAACAGCTAAGGTCTTAACTCTTACTATGGCCTAATAGCTAAGGTCTTAGACTCGTACTCTGGCCTACTGGTTAAGGTCTTAACGCTTACTCTGGCCTAATAGCTAAGGTCTTAGACTCGTACTATGGCCTACAGGTTAAGGTCTTAACTCTTACTCTGGACTAACAGCTAAGGACTTAACTCTTAATCTGGCCTAATAGCTAAGGTCTTAGACTCGTACTATGGCCTACAGGTTAAGGTCTTAACTCTTACTCTGGCCTAATAGCTAAGGTCTTAGACTCGTACTCTGGCCTACAGGTTAAGGTCTTAACTCTTACTCTGGCCTACTGGTTAAGGTCTTAACTCTTACTCTGGCCTACTGGTTAAGGTCGTAACTCTTACTCTGGCCTAACAGCTAAGGTCTTAACTCTTACTATGGCCTAATAGCTAAGGTCTTAGACTCGTACTCTGGCCTACTGGTTAAGGTCTTAACGCTTACTCTGGCCTAATAGCTAAGGTCTTAGACTCGTACTCTGGCCTAATGGTTAAGGTCTTAACTCTTACTCTGGCCTACTGGTTAAGGTCTTAACTCTTACTCTTGTGCCCCACACAGACGGTCGCTCACCTCTCACTGCTGCTGCCTGTCGCCTGCTGCTGCCTGTCGCCTGCTGCTGCCTGTCGCCTGTCGCCTACCTGCTGGTACCGACCCCGCTCACGCCGCTCCCTCCTCACCTGCGCTGACCTCCGCTTCACGCCGCTCTCCTCCTGCTGCTGCTGGCCACTCTCCTCGCCTCCTCGCCGCCGCCGCTGCCCCGCTCACTCGCCTTCCTGGTTTCCCGCCGCTGACCCCGCAGTCCCGCCTCTCCTCCCTGCCCATTGGCCACCCAGCCTCCCGCCTCCCAGCGGACCCTCCCTCCCGGCTCCTTACTTATGACGCCCCGCCAGCGACCGCGCAGCGGACGCGCGCAGCGGGAGCACCGACTGAGCGCCGAAGGTGCGCCAAAGGTAAGCCCGTCTGCGCCCGTCCGCGCCTGGACCGCGCCCAGCGCCAGACCCCCTGGCCCCCGCGCCCGCCAGCCCCCCCGCAGGACCTACGACTTCGCTACGCTCATCGCACTCAAACCCGCCCGAGCCCCCGGATGCCACCGAGCGTCCCCGCGACGCACCCATGGACCCTTCGACTGCCGATCCTGCAACTTCTCCTGCCTCCGAACAAGCACCACGCCCACCAAGACGGACAACAGCAACCACCTCAAGTGCATCCTGATCAACACCCGCTCCATCCACAGACACGCCGTGGAACTCTGGAACCTCCTCGACACCGCATCTCCAGACGTCGCCTTCCTCACGGAAACCTGGATGAACGACTCCTCAGCCCCCGACATCGCCATAGCCATCCCGGACGGCTACAAGATCATCAGGAGGGATCGCAACAACCAGACCGGAGGGGGCATCGCCATCGTTCACAAAAGCACCATTCGCATCTCGACTGACTCCACCGACGCATTCAACACCGCCGAATACCTGCACTTCCAGATCCACACCGACCCCAAGACTACCCTCAGAGGCACCCTCATCTACAGACCCCCGGGACCACGCGCACAGTTCTGCGAAGAAATCACGGACTTCATCAGCCCTCACGCCCTCCCCTCCACCGACTACATCCTCCTCGGAGACCTCAACTTCCACCTGGAGAACAACAACGACTGCAACACGACCACCCTGCTGGACAACCTCGCCAACCTCGGACTCCAGCAACTGGTCAACACCCCCACCCACTACGCCGGCCACACGCTCGACCCCCTCTTCTCATCCAGCAAGCACATCACCTTCAGCCACTGCACCGGACTCCACTGGACTGACCACAGCTGCGTCCACTTCAGCTTCAAGAAGAACACGGCCCACCACCACCCGAAGCAGGTTCCCCACAGAAACTGGAGCAAGATCACTGTCGACCAGCTAACCACCTCCCTCAGCCAGAACCCACCGGTCAGGACAACGGACCCTAACACAGCAGCCCTCGACCTCACGCAATGGCTGACCTCCTGTGCCAACGACCTCGCCCCACTGAAGAACCCACTCACCAGGCCCAGAAGCAAGAAGGCCCCCTGGTTCACCGACGAGCTCAAGGACTCCAAGAAGGCCTGCCGCACCCTCGAGAAGGCCTGGCTCCTCGACAAGACCACCGACAACATGACCGCCCTCAAACTCGCCACCCGCAGACATCACCAGCTCATCCGCACCACCAAGAAGAAATCTTTGAAGGAACGACTGGACAAGAACGCCCATGACAGCAAGGAGCTCTTCAACATCGTCAAGGAGTTCTCCAACCCCAGCACCAGCAACAACGACATCACTCCCTCGCAGGACCTCTGCGACTCCCTCGCCTCGTACTTCCACCGCAAGATCGCCGACATCCACAACAGTTTCGGCGCTCCACCCCCGCACCCATCGACCGAACCTACGCACCCCGCCGCTATCCTCCAGACATGGACCAAAGTGACCCTCGAAGACACGACACGCATGATGAACACCATCCACTCCGGATCTCCGACCGACCCATGCCCCCACCATGTCTTCAACAAGGCCGCCTCTACCATCGCACCCCACCTCCGAGACATCATCAACGCCTCCTTCGACACAGCCACCTTCCCAGAGAGCTGGAAGCACGCCGAGCTCAGCGCACTACTGAAGAAACCAACTGCGGACCCGACCGACCTCAAGAACTTCCGCCCTATCTCGCTCCTTCCTTTCCCTGCCAAAGTCATCGAGAAGGTCGTCAACAAGCAGCTGGCCGCCTTCCTCGAGACGAACGGATCCCTCGACCCATCGCAATCCGGATTCAGAGCCAACCACAGCACAGAGACCGCCCTCATCGCAGCCACCGACGACATCCGAGCCCTGCTCGACAAAGGTGAAACAGCGGCACTCATCCTCCTTGACCTCTCCGCAGCATTTGACACTGTCTGCCACCGCACCCTAGTCCAACGCCTCAACGACACCGGCATCCAGGGGATTGCTCTGGAATGGATCATCTCATACCTCTCCGGCAGAACACAGAGAGTACGCCTCCCTCCGTTCCGCTCTGAGTCCACCGAAGTCATCTGCGGCGTCCCGCAAGGATCATCGCTCAGACCCACTCTCTTCAACATCTACATGAAACCCCTCGCTGCCATCGCACGCCAACACAACCTCAACATCATCTCCTACGCCGATGACACCCAGCTGATTCTCTCCCTGACCAGAGACCCCGACACCGCCAAAGCCGACCTACACGAAGGGATGAAAGATGTCGCCGAATGGATGAACATCAGCCGCCTGAAGTTGAACACGGACAAGACAGAAGTCCTCATCCTGGGACCATCGCCCTCTGCATGGGACGACTCCTGGTGGCCCCCGGCCCTGGGCACCGCACCCAAGCCAACGGACCACGCACGCAACTTGGGCGTCATCCTGGACTCCTCCCTATCGATGACCAGACAAGTCAACGCCGTCTCCTCATCTTGCTTCCACAACCTCCGCATGCTCCGCAAGATCTTCAGATGGATCCCGACTGAGACCAGGAAGACTGTCACCCAGGCCCTCATCACCAGCAGACTAGACTACGGAAACACCCTCTACGCCGGTACAACAGCCAAGCTTCAGAAAAGACTTCAGCGTATCCAGAACGCCTCTGCCCGTCTCATCCTGGACGCCCCCCGATGCAGCCACATCTCGAGCCACCTAAGAGACCTGCACTGGCTCCCTGTCAACAAGAGGATCACGTTCAGGCTCCTCACCCACGCACACAAATCCCTCCACGACCTTGGCCCAAGGTACCTCAACGACCGCCTGACCTTCTACACGCCCACCCGACAGCTACGATCCGCGTACCTCGCCCTCGCCGTCGTCCCTCGCATCCAGAGAGCCACCGCCGGAGGAAGATCCTTCTCCTACCTGGCGGCTAGGACATGGAACTCCCTGCCCGTCCACCTGCGGCTGACCCAGGACCACCTCGCCTTCAGGAAACAGCTCAAGACCTGGCTGTTCGAGCAGTAGCAGACCCCCTCCCCCAAGCGCCTTGAGACCCTTCCGGGTGAGTAGTGCGCGATATAAATTCCTTGATTGATTGATTGATTACTCTGGCCTAATAGCTAAGGTCTTAACTCTTACTCTGGCCTACTGGTTAAGGTCTTAACTCTGGCCTAATAACTAAGGTCTTAGACTCGTACACTGGCCTAATGGTTAAGGTCTTAACTCTTACTCTGGCCTAATAGCTAAGGTCTTAACTCTTACTCTGGCCTAATAGCTAAGGTCTTAGACTCGTACTATGGCCTACAGGTTAAGGTCTTAACTCTTACTCTGGCCTACAGGTTAAGGTCTTAACTCTTACTCTGGCCTACTGGTTAAGGTCTTAACTCTTACTCTGGCCTAATAGCTACGGTCTTAACTCTTACTCTGGCCTAATAGCTAAGGACTTAGACTCGTACTCTGGCCTACAGGTTAAGGTCTTCACTCTTACTCTGGCCTACTGGTTAAGGTCTTAACTCTTACTCTGGCCTAATAGTTAAGGTCTTAGACTCGTACTCTGGCCTACTGGTTAACGTCCTAACTCTTACTCTGGCCTACTGGTTAAGGTCTTAACTCTTACTCTGGCCTAATAGTTAAGGTCTTAGACTCGTAATCTGGCCTACTGGTTAAGGTCTTAACTCTTACTCTGGCCTACTGGTTAAGGTCTTAACTCTTACTCTGGCCTAATAGCTAAGTTCTTAGACTCGTACTCTGGCCTACAGGTTAAGGTCTTAACTCTTACTCTGGCCTAATAGCTAAGTTCTTAACTCTTACTCTGGCCTAATAGCTAAGGTCTTAGACTCGTACTCTGGCCTAATGATTAAGGTCTTAACTCTTACTCTGGCCTAATGGTTAAGGTCTTAACTCTTTCTCTGGCCTACTGGTTAACGTCTTAACTCTTACTCTGGCCTAATAGCTAAGGTCTTAGACTCGTACTATGGCCTAATAGCTCAGGTCTTAGACTTGTACTCTGACCTAATGGTTAAGGTCTTAACCCTTATTCTGGCCTACTGGTTAAGGTCGTAACTCTTACTCTGGCCTAATAGCTAAGGTCTTAGACTCGTACACTGGCCTAATGGTTAAGGTCTTAACTCACACTCTGGCCTAATAGCTAAGGTCTTAACTCTTACTCTGGCCTAATAGCTAAGGTCTTAGACTCGTACTATAGCCTAATAGCTAAGGTATTAGACACGTACTCTGGCCTACTGGTTAAGGTCTTAACTCTTACCCTGGCCTAATAGCTAAGGTCTTAGACTCGTACTATGGCCTACAGGTTAAGGTCTTAACTCTTACTCTGGCCTAATAGCTAAGGTCTTAGACTCGTACTCTGGCCTACAGGTTAAGGTCTTAACTCTTACTCTGGCCTACTGGTTAAGGTCTTAACTCTTACTCTGGCCTACTGGTTAAGGTCGTAACTCTTACTCTGGCCTAACAGCTAAGGTCTTAACTCTTACTATGGCCTAATAGCTAAGGTCTTAGACTCGTACTCTGGCCTACTGGTTAAGGTCTTAACGCTTACTCTGGCCTAATAGCTAAGGTCTTAGACTCGTACTATGGCCTACAGGTTAAGGTCTTAACTCTTACTCTGGACTAACAGCTAAGGTCTTAACTCTTAATCTGGCCTAATAGCTAAGGTCTTAGAGTCATACTCTGGCCTACTGGTTAAGGTCTTAACTCTTACTCTGGCCTACTGGTTAAGGTCTTAACTCTTACTCTGGCCTATTATTTAAGGTCTTAGACTCGTACTATGGCCTACAGGTTAAGGTCTTAACTCTTACTCTGGCCTACTGGTTAAGGTCTTAACTCTTACTCTGGCCTAATAGCTAAGGTCTTAGACTCGTACTACGGCCTAATAGCTAAGGTCTTAGACTCGTACTCTGGCCTACTTGTTAAGGTCTTAACTCTTACGCTGGACTAATAGCTAAGGTCTTAGACTCGTACTATGGCCTACAGGTTAAGGTCTTAACTCTTACTCTGGCCTAATAGCTAAGGTCAAAGACTCGTACTCTGGCCAAATGGTTAAGGTCTTAACTCTTACTCTGGCCTAATGGTTAAGGACTTAGACTGGCACTCTGGCCTAATGGTTAAGGTCTTAACTCTTACTCCGGCCTAATAGCTAAGGTCTTAACTCTTACTCTGGCCTAATAGCTAAGGTCTTAACTCTTACTCTGGCCTACTGGTTAAGGTCTTAACTCTTACTCTAGACTAATAGCTAAGGTCTTAACTCTTACTCTGGCCTAATAGCTAAGGTCTTAGACTCGTACTCTGGCCTACTGGTTAAGGTCATAACTCTTACTCTGGCCTACTGGTTAAGGTCTTAACTCTTACTCTGGCCTACTGGTTAAGGTCTTAAATCTTACTTTGGCCTAATAGCTAAGGTCTTAGACTCTTACTCTGGCCTACTGTTTAAGGTCTTAACTCTTACTCTGGCCTACTGGTTAAGGTCTTAACTCTTACACTGGCCTAATAGCTAAGGTCTTAAACTCGTACTCTGGCCTAATGGTTAAGGTCTTAACTCTTACTCTGGGTACTGGTTAAGGTCTTAACTCTTACTCTGGCCTAATAGCTAAGGTCTTAACTCTTACTCTGGCCTAATAGCTAAGGTCTTAGACTCGTACTCTGGCCTAATAGCTAAGGTCTTAACTCTTACTCTGGCCTAATAGCTAAGGTCAAAGATCGTACTCTGGCCTAATGGTTAAGGTCTTAACTCTTACTCTGGCCTAATAGCTAAGGTCTTAGATTGGTACTCTGGCCTAATGGTTAAGGTCTTATCTCTTACTCTGGCCTAATAGCTAAGGTCTTAGACTCGTACTCTGGCCTACTGGTTAAGGTCTTAACTTTTACTCTGGCCTAATAGATAAGGTCTTAACTCTTACTCTGGTCTACTAGTTAAGGTCTTAACTCTTACTCTGGCCTAATAGCTAAGGTCTTAGCCTCGTACTATGGCCTACAGGTTAAGGTCTTAACTCTTACTCTGGCCTACCGGTTAAGGTCTTAACTTTTACTCTGGCCTACTGGTTAAGGTCTTAACTCTTACTCTGGCCTAATAGCTAAGGTCTTAGACTGGCACTCTGGCCTAATGGTTAAGGTCTTAACTCTTAATCTGGCCTAATAGCTAAGGTCTTAGACTCGTACACTGGCCTAATGGTTAAGGTCTTAATTCTTACTCTGGCCTAATAGCTAAGGTCTTAACTCTTACTCTGGTCTAATAACTAAGGTCTTAGACTTGTACTATGGCCTACAGGTTAAGGTCTTAACTCTTACTCTGGCGTACAGGTTAAGGTCTTAACTCTTACTCTGGCCTACTGGTTAAGGTCTTAACTCTTACTCTGGCCTAATAGCTAAGGTCTTAGACTCGTACTATGGCCTAATAGCTAAGGTCTTAGACTCGTACTCTGGCCTACTTGTTAAGGTCTTAACTCTTACGCTGGACTAATAGCTAAGGTCTTAGACTCGTACTATGGCCTACAGGTTAAGGTCTTAACTCTTACTCTGGCCTAATAGCTAAGGTCTTAGACTGGCACTCTGGCCTAATGGTTAAGGTCTTAACTCTTAATCTGGCCTAATAGCTAAGGTCTTAGACTCGTACACTGGCCTAATGGTTAAGGTCTTAATTCTTACTCTGGCCTAATAGCTAAGGTCTTAACTCTTACTCTGGTCTAATAACTAAGGTCTTAGACTTGTACTATGGCCTACAGGTTAAGGTCTTAACTCTTACTCTGGCGTACAGGTTAAGGTCTTAACTCTTACTCTGGCCTACTGGTTAAGGTCTTAACTCTTACTCTGGCCTAATAGCTAAGGTCTTAGACTCGTACTATGGCCTAATAGCTAAGGTCTTAGACTCGTACTCTGGCCTACTTGTTAAGGTCTTAACTCTTACGCTGGACTAATAGCTAAGGTCTTAGACTCGTACTATGGCCTACAGGTTAAGGTCTTAACTCTTACTCTGGCCTAATAGCTAAGGTCAAAGACTCGTACTCTGGCCAAATGGTTAAGGTCTTAACTCTTACTCTGGCCTAATGGTTAAGGACTTAGACTGGCACTCTGGCCTAATGGTTAAGGTCTTAACTCTTACTCTGGCCTAATAGCTAAGGTCTTAACTCGTACTCTGGCCTAATAGCTAAGGTCTTAACTCTTACTCTGGCCTAATAGCTAACGTCTTAACTCTTACTCTGGGTACTGGTTAAGGTCTTAACTCTTACTCTGGCCTAATGGTTAAGGTCTTAACTCTTACTCTGGCCTAATAGCTAAGGTCTTAGACTTGTACTCTGGCCTACAGGTTAAGGTCTTAACTCTTACTCTGGCCTATTTGTTAAGGTCTTAACTCTTACTCTGGCCTACTGGTTAAGGTCTTAACTCTTACTCTGGCCTAATAGCTAAGGTCTTAACTCTTACTCTGGCCTACTGGTTAAGGTCTTAACTCTTACTCTGGCCTACTGGTTAAAGTCTTAACTCTTACTCTGGCCTAATAGCTAAGGTCTTAGACTCGTACTCTGGCCTACTGGTTAAGGTCTTAACTTTTACTCTGGCCTAATAGATAAGGTCTTAACTCTTACTCTGGCCTACTGGTTAAGGTCTTAACTCTTACTCTGGCCTAATAGCTAAGGTCTTAGCCTCGTAGTATGGCCTACAGGTTAAGGTCTTAACTCTTACTCTGGCCTACCGGTTAAAGTCTTAACTTTTACTCTGGCCTACTGGTTAAGGTCTTAACTCTTACTCTGGCCTAATAGCTAAGGTCTTAGACTGGCACTCTGGCCTAATGGTTAAGGTCTTAACTCTTAATCTGGCCTAATAGCTAAGGTCTTAGACTCGTACACTGGCCTAATGGTTAAGGTCTTAATTCTTACTCTGGCCTAATAGCTAAGGTCTTAACTCTTAATCTGGTCTAATAACTAAGGTCTTAGACTTGTATTATGGCCTACAGGTTAAGGTCTTAACTCTTACTCTGGCGTACAGGTTAAGGTCTTAACTCTTACTCTGGCCTACTGGTTAAGGTCTTAACTCTTACTCTGGCCTAATAGCTAAGGTCTTAGACTCGTACTATGGCCTAATAGCTAAGGTCTTAGACTCGTACTCTGGCCTACTTGTTAAGGTCTTAACTCTTACGCTGGACTAATAGCTAAGGTCTTAGACTCGTACTATGGCCTACAGGTTAAGGTCTTAACTCTTACTCTGGCCTAATAGCTAAGGTCAAAGACTCGTACTCTGGCCAAATGGTTAAGGTCTTAACTCTTACTCTGGCCTAATGGTTAAGGACTTAGACTGGCACTCTGGCCTAATGGTTAAGGTCTTAACTCTTACTCTGGCCTAATAGCTAAGGTCTTAACTCGTACTCTGGCCTAATAGCTAAGGTCTTAACTCTTACTCTGGCCTAATAGCTAACGTCTTAACTCTTACTCTGGGTACTGGTTAAGGTCTTAACTCTTACTCTGGCCTAATGGTTAAGGTCTTAACTCTTACTCTGGCCTAATAGCTAAGGTCTTAGACTTGTACTCTGGCCTACAGGTTAAGGTCTTAACTCTTACTCTGGCCTATTTGTTAAGGTCTTAACTCTTACTCTGGCCTACTGGTTAAGGTCTTAACTCTTACTCTGGCCTAATAGCTAAGGTCTTAACTCTTACTCTGGCCTACTGGTTAAGGTCTTAACTCTTACTCTGGCCTACTGGTTAACGTCTTAACTCTTACTCTGACCTAATAGCTAAGGTCTTAACTCTTTCTCTGGCCTAATAGCTAATGTCTTAGACTCGTACTCTCCCCTGCAGGTTAAGGTCTTAACTCTTACTCTGGCCTACAGGTTAAGGTCTTAACTCTTACTCTGGCCTAATAGCTAAGGTCTTAGACTCGTACTCTGGCCTAATGTTTAAGGTCTTAACCCTTACTCTGGCCTAATAGCTAAGGTCTTAACTATTACTCTGGCCTACTGGTTAAGGTCTTAACTCTTACTCTGGCCTAATAGGTAAGGTCTTAGACTTGTACTTTGGCCTAATGGTTAAGGTCTTAACTCTTACTCTGGCCTAATAGCTAAGGTCTTAGACTCGTACTATGGCCTACAGGTTAATGTCTTAACTCTTACTCTGGCCTACTGGTTAAGGTCTTAACTCTTACTCTGGCCTAATAGCTACGGTCTTAACTCTTACTCTGGCCTAATAGCTAAGGACTTAGACTCGTACTCTGGCCTACAGGTTAAGGTCTTCACTCTTACTCTGGCCTACTGGTTAAGGTCTTAACTCTTACTCTGGCCTAATAGTTAAGGTCTTAGACTCGTACTCTGGCCTACTGGTTAACGTCCTAACTCTTACTCTGGCCTACTGGTTAAGGTCTTAACTCTTACTCTGGCCTAATAGTTAAGGTCTTAGACTCGTAATCTGGCCTACTGGTTAAGGTCTTAACTCTTACTCTGGCCTACTGGTTAAGGTCTTAACTCTTACTCTTGCCTAATAGCTAAGTTCTTAGACTCGTACTCTGGCCTACAGGTTAAGGTCTTAACTCTTACTCTGGCCTAATAGCTAAGTTCTTAACTCTTACTCTGGCCTAATAGCTAAGGTCTTAGACTCGTACTCTGGCCTAATGATTAAGGTCTTAACTCTTACTCTGGCCTAATGGTTAAGGTCTTAACTCTTTCTCTGGCCTACTGGTTAACGTCTTAACTCTTACTCTGGCCTAATAGCTAAGGTCTTAGACTCGTACTATGGCCTAATAGCTCAGGTCTTAGACTTGTACTCTGGCCTAATGGTTAAGGTCTTAACCCTTATTCTGGCCTACTGGTTAAGGTCGTAACTCTTACTCTGGCCTAATAGCTAAGGTCTTAGACTCATACACTGGCCTAATGGTTAAGGTCTTAACTCACACTCTGGCCTAATAGCTAAGGTCTTAACTCTTACTCTGGCCTAATAGCTAAGGTCTTAGACTCGTACTATAGCCTAATAGCTAAGGTATTAGACACGTACTCCGGCCTACTGGTTAAGGTCTTAACTCTTACCCTGGCCTAATAGCTAAGGTCTTAGACTCGTACTATGGCCTACAGGTTAAGGTCTTAACTCTTACTCTGGCCTAATAGCTAAGGTCTTAGACTCGTACTCTGGCCTACAGGTTAAGGTCTTAACTCTTACTCTGGCCTACTGGTTAAGGTCTTAACTCTTACTCTGGCCTACTGGTTAAGGTCGTAACTCTTACTCTGGCCTAACAGCTAAGGTCTTAACTCTTACTATGGCCTAATAGCTAAGGTCTTAGACTCGTACTCTGGCCTACTGGTTAAGGTCTTAACGCTTACTCTGGCCTAATAGCTAAGGTCTTAGACTCGTACTATGGCCTACAGGTTAAGGTCTTAACTCTTACTCTGGACTAACAGCTAAGGTCTTAACTCTTAATCTGGCCTAATAGCTAAGGTCTTAGAGTCATACTCTGGCCTACTGGTTAAGGTCTTAACTCTTACTCTGGCCTACTGGTTAAGGTCTTAACTCTTACTCTGGCCTATTATTTAAGGTCTTAGACTCGTACTATGGCCTACAGGTTAAGGTCTTAACTCTTACTCTGGCCTACTGGTTAAGGTCTTAACTCTTACTCTGGCCTAATAGCTAAGGTCTTAGACTCGTACTATGGCCTAATAGCTAAGGTCTTAGACTCGTACTCTGGCCTACTTGTTAAGGTCTTAACTCTTACGCTGGACTAATAGCTAAGGTCTTAGACTCGTACTATGGCCTACAGGTTAAGGTCTTAACTCTTACTCTGGCCTAATAGCTAAGGTCAAAGACTCGTACTCTGGCCAAATGGTTAAGGTCTTAACTCTTACTCTGGCCTAATAGCTAAGGTCTTAACTCTTACTCTGGCCTAATAGCTAAGGTCTTAACTCTTACTCTGGCCTACTGGTTAAGGTCTTAACTCTTACTCTAGACTAATAGCTAAGGTCTTAACTCTTACTCTGGCCTAATAGCTAAGGTCTTAGACTCGTACTCTGGCCTACTGGTTAAGGTCTTAACTCTTACTCTGGCCTACTGGTTAGGGTCTTAACTCTTACTCTGGCCTACTGGTTAAGGTCTTAAATCTTACTTTGGCCTAATAGCTAAGGTCTTAGACTCTTACTCTGGCCTACTGTTTAAGGTCTTAACTCTTACTCTGGCCTACTGGTTAAGGTCTTAACTCTTACACTGGCCTAATAGCTAAGGTCTTAAACTCGTACTCTGGCCTAATGGTTAAGGTCTTAACTCTTACTCTGGGTACTGGTTAAGGTCTTAACTCTTACTCTGGCCTAATAGCTAAGGTCTTAACTCTTACTCTGGCCTAATAGCTAAGGTCTTAGACTCGTACTCTGGCCTAATAGCTAAGGTCTTAACTCTTACTCTGGCCTAATAGCTAAGGTCTTAACTCTTACTCTGGCCTAATAGCTAAGGTCAAAGATCGTACTCTGGCCTAATGGTTAAGGTCTTAACTCTTACTCTGGCCTAATAGCTAAGGTCTTAGATTGGTACTCTGGCCTAATGGTTAAGGTCTTATCTCTTACTCTGGCCTAATAGCTAAGGTCTTAGACTCGTACTCTGGCCTACTGGTTAAGGTCTTAACTTTTACTCTGGCCTAATAGATAAGGTCTTAACTCTTACTCTGGTCTACTGGTTAAGGTCTTAACTCTTACTCTGGCCTAATAGCTAAGGTCTTAGCCTCGTACTATGGCCTACAGGTTAAGGTCTTAACTCTTACTCTGGCCTACCGGTTAAGGTCTTAACTTTTACTCTGGCCTACTGGTTAAGGTCTTAACTCTTACTCTGGCCTAATAGCTAAGGTCTTAGACTGGCACTCTGGCCTAATGGTTAAGGTCTTAACTCTTAATCTGGCCTAATAGCTAAGGTCTTAGACTCGTACACTGGCCTAATGGTTAAGGTCTTAATTCTTACTCTGGCCTAATAGCTAAGGTCTTAACTCTTACTCTGGTCTAATAACTAAGGTCTTAGACTTGTACTATGGCCTACAGGTTAAGGTCTTAACTCTTACTCTGGCGTACAGGTTAAGGTCTTAACTCTTACTCTGGCCTACTGGTTAAGGTCTTAACTCTTACTCTGGCCTAATAGCTAAGGTCTTAGACTCGTACTATGGCCTAATAGCTAAGGTCTTAGACTCGTACTCTGGCCTACTTGTTAAGGTCTTAACTCTTACGCTGGACTAATAGCTAAGGTCTTAGACTCGTACTATGGCCTACAGGTTAAGGTCTTAACTCTTACTCTGGCCTAATAGCTAAGGTCAAAGACTCGTACTCTGGCCAAATGGTTAAGGTCTTAACTCTTACTCTGGCCTAATGGTTAAGGACTTAGACTGGCACTCTGGCCTAATGGTTAAGGTCTTAACTCTTACTCTGGCCTAATAGCTAAGGTCTTAACTCGTACTCTGGCCTAATAGCTAAGGTCTTAACTCTTACTCTGGCCTAATAGCTAACGTCTTAACTCTTACTCTGGGTACTGGTTAAGGTCTTAACTCTTACTCTGGCCTAATGGTTAAGGTCTTAACTCTTACTCTGGCCTAATAGCTAAGGTCTTAGACTTGTACTCTGGCCTACAGGTTAAGGTCTTAACTCTTACTCTGGCCTATTTGTTAAGGTCTTAACTCTTACTCTGGCCTACTGGTTAAGGTCTTAACTCTTACTCTGGCCTAATAGCTAAGGTCTTAACTCTTACTCTGGCCTACTGGTTAAGGTCTTAACTCTTACTCTGGCCTACTGGTTAAAGTCCTACCTCTTACTCTGGCCTAATAGCTAAGGTCTTAGACTCGTACTCTGGCCTACTGGTTAAGGTCTTAACTTTTACTCTGGCCTAATAGATAAGGTCTTAACTCTTACTCTGGCCTACTGGTTAAGGTCTTAACTCTTACTCTGGCCTAATAGCTAAGGTCTTAGCCTCGTACTATGGCCTACAGGTTAAGGTCTTAACTCTTACTCTGGCCTACCGGTTAAAGTCTTAACTTTTACTCTGGCCTACTGGTTAAGGTCTTAACTCTTACTCTGGCCTAATAGCTAAGGTCTTAGACTGGCACTCTGGCCTAATGGTTAAGGTCTTAACTCTTAATCTGGCCTAATAGCTAAGGTCTTTGACTCGTACACTGGCCTAATGGTTAAGGTCTTAATTCTTACTCTGGCCTAATAGCTAAGGTCTTAACTCTTAATCTGGTCTAATAACTAAGGTCTTAGACTCGTACTATGGCCTAATAGCTAAGGTATTAGACACGTACTCTGGCCTACTGGTTAAGGTCTTAACTCTTACTCTGGCCTAATAGCTAATGTCTTGACTCTTTCTCTGGCCTAATAGCTAAGGTCTTAGACTCGTACTCTGGCCTAATAGCTAAGGTCTTAGACTCTTACTCTGGCCTACTGGTTAAGGTCTTAACTTTTACTCTGGCCTACTGGTTAAGGTCTTAACTCTTACTCTGGCCTAATAGCTAAGGTCTTAGACTCATACACTGGCCTAATGGTTAAGGTATTAACTCTTACTCTGGCCTAATAGCTAAGGTCTTAACTCTTACTCTGGCCTAATAGCTAAGGTCTTAGACTCGTACTATGGCCTAATAGCTAAGGTAATAGACACGTACTCTGGCCTACTGGTTAAGGTCTTAACTCTTACTCTGGCCTAATAGCTAAGGTCTTAGACTCGTACTATGGCCTAATAGCTAAGGTATTAGACACGTACTCTGGCCTACTGGTTAAGGTCTTAACTCTTACTCTGGCCTAATAGCTAAGGTCTTTGACTCGTACTATGGCCTAATAGCTAAGGTCTTAGACTCGAACTCTGGCCTACTTGTTAAGGTCTTAACTCTTACTCTGGCCTAATAGCTAAGGTCTTAGACTCGAACTATGGCCTACAGGTTAAGGTCTTAACTCTTACTCTGGCCTAATAGCTAAGGTCAAAGACTCGTACTCTGGCCAAATGGTTAAGGTCTTAACTCTTACTCTGGCCTAATAGCTAAGGTCTTAGACTGGTACTCTGGCCTAATGGTTAAGGTCTTAACTCTTACTCTGGCCTAATAGCTAAGGTTTCAACTCTTACTCTGGCCTAATAGCTAAGGTCTTAACTCTTACTCTGGCCTACTGGTTAAGGTCTTAACTCTTACTCTGGCCTAATGGTTAAGGTCTTAACTCTTACTCTGGCCTAATAGCTAACGTCTTAGACTTGTACTCTGGCCTACAGGTTAAGGTCTTAACTCTTACTCTGGCCTATTTGTTAAGGTCTTAACTGTTACTCTTGCCTACTGGTTAAGGTCTTAACTCTTACTCTGGCCTAATAGCTAATGTCTTAACTCTTACTCTGGCCTAATAGCTAAGGTCTTAGACTCGTACTCTGGCCTAATAGCTAAGGTCTTAGACTCATACTCTGGCCTACTGGTTAAGGTCTTACCTCTTACTCTGGCCTACTGGTTAGGGTCTTAACTCTTACTCTGGCCTACTGGTTAAGGTCTTAAATCTTACTTTGGCCTAATAGCTAAGGTCTTAGATTCTTACTCTGGCCTACTGTTTAAGGTCTTAACTCTTACTCTGGCCTACTGGTTAAGGTCTTAACTCTTACACTGGCCTAATAGCTAAGGTCTTAAACTCGTACTCTGGCCTAATGGTTAAGGTCTTAACTCTTACTCTGGGTACTGGTTAAGGTCTTAACTCTTACTCTGGCCTAATAGCTAAGGTCTTAACTCTTACTCTGGCCTAATAGCTAAGGTCTTAACTCTTACTCTGGCCTAATAGCTAAGGTCAAAGATTGTACTCTGGCCTAATGGTTAAGGTCTTAACTCTTACTCTGGCCTAATAGCTAAGGTCTTAGATTGGTACTCTGGCCTAATGGTTAATGTCTTATCTCTTACTCTGGCCTAATAACTAAGGTCTTAGACTCGTACTCTGGCCTACTGGTTAAGGTCTTAACTCTTACTCTGGCCTAATAGATAAGGTCTTAACTCTTACTCTGGCCTACTGGTTAAGGTCTTAACTCTTACTCTGGCCTAATAGCTAAGGTCTTAGACTCGTACTCTGGCCTAATGGTTAAGGTCTTAACTCTTACTCTGGCCTACTTGTTAAGGTCTTAACTCTTACTCTGGCCTAATAGCTAAGGTCTTAGCCTCGTACTATGGCCTACAGGTTAAGGTCTTAACTCTTACTCTGGCCTACTGGTTAAGGTCTTAACTTTTACTCTGGCCTACTGGTTAAGGTCTTAACTCTTACTCTGGCCTAATAGCTACGGTCTTAGACTGGCACTCTGGCCTAATGGTTAAGGTCTTAACTCTTACTCTGGCCTAATAGCTAAGGTCTTAGACTCGTACACTGGCCTAATGGTTAAGGTCTTAATTCTTACTCTGGCCTAATAGCTAAGGTCTTAACTCTTACTCTGGTCTAATAACTAAGGTCTTAGACTCGTACTATGGCCTACAGGTTAAGGTCTTAACTCTTACTCTGGCGTACAGGTTAAGGTCTTAACTCTTACTCTGGCCTACTGGTTAAGGTCTTAACTCTTACTCTGGCCTAATAGCTAAGGTCTTAGACTCGTACTATGGCCTAATAGCTAAGGTCTTAGACTCGTACTCTGGCCTACTTGTTAAGGTTTTAACTCTTACGCTGGACTAATAGCTAAGGTCTTAGACTTGTACTATGGCCTACAGGTTAAGGTCTTAACTCTTACTCTGGGCTAATAGCTAAGGTCAAAGACTCGTACTCTGGCCAAATGGTTAAGGTCTTAACTCTTACTCTGGCCTAATGGTTAAGGACTTAGACTGGCACTCTGGCCTAATGGTTAAGGTCTTACCTCTTACTCTGGCCAAATAGCTAAGGTCTTAACTCTTACTCTGGCCTAATAGCTAAGGTCTTAGCCTCGTAGTATGGCCTACAGGTTAAGGTCTTAACTCTTACTCTGGCCTACCGGTTAAAGTCTTAACTTTTACTCTGGCCTACTGGTTAAGGTCTTAACTCTTACTCTGGCCTAATAGCTAAGGTCTTAGACTGGCACTCTGGCCTAATGGTTAAGGTCTTAACTCTTAATCTGGCCTAATAGCTAAGGTCTTAGACTCGTACACTGGCCTAATGGTTAAGGTCTTAATTCTTACTCTGGCCTAATAGCTAAGGTCTTAACTCTTAATCTGGTCTAATAACTAAGGTCTTAGACTTGTATTATGGCCTACAGGTTAAGGTCTTAACTCTTACTCTGGCGTACAGGTTAAGGTCTTAACTCTTACTCTGGCCTACTGGTTAAGGTCTTAACTCTTACTCTGGCCTAATAGCTAAGGTCTTAGACTCGTACTATGGCCTAATAGCTAAGGTCTTAGACTCGTACTCTGGCCTACTTGTTAAGGTCTTAACTCTTACGCTGGACTAATAGCTAAGGTCTTAGACTCGTACTATGGCCTACAGGTTAAGGTCTTAACTCTTACTCTGGCCTAATAGCTAAGGTCAAAGACTCGTACTCTGGCCAAATGGTTAAGGTCTTAACTCTTACTCTGGCCTAATGGTTAAGGACTTAGACTGGCACTCTGGCCTAATGGTTAAGGTCTTAACTCTTACTCTGGCCTAATAGCTAAGGTCTTAACTCGTACTCTGGCCTAATAGCTAAGGTCTTAACTCTTACTCTGGCCTAATAGCTAACGTCTTAACTCTTACTCTGGGTACTGGTTAAGGTCTTAACTCTTACTCTGGCCTAATGGTTAAGGTCTTAACTCTTACTCTGGCCTAATAGCTAAGGTCTTAGACTTGTACTCTGGCCTACAGGTTAAGGTCTTAACTCTTACTCTGGCCTATTTGTTAAGGTCTTAACTCTTACTCTGGCCTACTGGTTAAGGTCTTAACTCTTACTCTGGCCTAATAGCTAAGGTCTTAACTCTTACTCTGGCCTACTGGTTAAGGTCTTAACTCTTACTCTGGCCTACTGGTTAACGTCTTAACTCTTACTCTGACCTAATAGCTAAGGTCTTAACTCTTTCTCTGGCCTAATAGCTAATGTCTTAGACTCGTACTCTCCCCTGCAGGTTAAGGTCTTAACTCTTACTCTGGCCTACAGGTTAAGGTCTTAACTCTTACTCTGGCCTAATAGCTAAGGTCTTAGACTCGTACTCTGGCCTAATGTTTAAGGTCTTAACCCTTACTCTGGCCTAATAGCTAAGGTCTTAACTATTACTCTGGCCTACTGGTTAAGGTCTTAACTCTTACTCTGGCCTAATAGGTAAGGTCTTAGACTTGTACTTTGGCCTAATGGTTAAGGTCTTAACTCTTACTCTGGCCTAATAGCTAAGGTCTTAGACTCGTACTATGGCCTACAGGTTAATGTCTTAACTCTTACTCTGGCCTACTGGTTAAGGTCTTAACTCTTACTCTGGCCTAATAGCTACGGTCTTAACTCTTACTCTGGCCTAATAGCTAAGGACTTAGACTCGTACTCTGGCCTACAGGTTAAGGTCTTCACTCTTACTCTGGCCTACTGGTTAAGGTCTTAACTCTTACTCTGGCCTAATAGTTAAGGTCTTAGACTCGTACTCTGGCCTACTGGTTAACGTCCTAACTCTTACTCTGGCCTACTGGTTAAGGTCTTAACTCTTACTCTGGCCTAATAGTTAAGGTCTTAGACTCGTAATCTGGCCTACTGGTTAAGGTCTTAACTCTTACTCTGGCCTACTGGTTAAGGTCTTAACTCTTACTCTTGCCTAATAGCTAAGTTCTTAGACTCGTACTCTGGCCTACAGGTTAAGGTCTTAACTCTTACTCTGGCCTAATAGCTAAGTTCTTAACTCTTACTCTGGCCTAATAGCTAAGGTCTTAGACTCGTACTCTGGCCTAATGATTAAGGTCTTAACTCTTACTCTGGCCTAATGGTTAAGGTCTTAACTCTTTCTCTGGCCTACTGGTTAACGTCTTAACTCTTACTCTGGCCTAATAGCTAAGGTCTTAGACTCGTACTATGGCCTAATAGCTCAGGTCTTAGACTTGTACTCTGGCCTAATGGTTAAGGTCTTAACCCTTATTCTGGCCTACTGGTTAAGGTCGTAACTCTTACTCTGGCCTAATAGCTAAGGTCTTAGACTCATACACTGGCCTAATGGTTAAGGTCTTAACTCACACTCTGGCCTAATAGCTAAGGTCTTAACTCTTACTCTGGCCTAATAGCTAAGGTCTTAGACTCGTACTATAGCCTAATAGCTAAGGTATTAGACACGTACTCCGGCCTACTGGTTAAGGTCTTAACTCTTACCCTGGCCTAATAGCTAAGGTCTTAGACTCGTACTATGGCCTACAGGTTAAGGTCTTAACTCTTACTCTGGCCTAATAGCTAAGGTCTTAGACTCGTACTCTGGCCTACAGGTTAAGGTCTTAACTCTTACTCTGGCCTACTGGTTAAGGTCTTAACTCTTACTCTGGCCTACTGGTTAAGGTCGTAACTCTTACTCTGGCCTAACAGCTAAGGTCTTAACTCTTACTATGGCCTAATAGCTAAGGTCTTAGACTCGTACTCTGGCCTACTGGTTAAGGTCTTAACGCTTACTCTGGCCTAATAGCTAAGGTCTTAGACTCGTACTATGGCCTACAGGTTAAGGTCTTAACTCTTACTCTGGACTAACAGCTAAGGTCTTAACTCTTAATCTGGCCTAATAGCTAAGGTCTTAGAGTCATACTCTGGCCTACTGGTTAAGGTCTTAACTCTTACTCTGGCCTACTGGTTAAGGTCTTAACTCTTACTCTGGCCTATTATTTAAGGTCTTAGACTCGTACTATGGCCTACAGGTTAAGGTCTTAACTCTTACTCTGGCCTACTGGTTAAGGTCTTAACTCTTACTCTGGCCTAATAGCTAAGGTCTTAGACTCGTACTATGGCCTAATAGCTAAGGTCTTAGACTCGTACTCTGGCCTACTTGTTAAGGTCTTAACTCTTACGCTGGACTAATAGCTAAGGTCTTAGACTCGTACTATGGCCTACAGGTTAAGGTCTTAACTCTTACTCTGGCCTAATAGCTAAGGTCAAAGACTCGTACTCTGGCCAAATGGTTAAGGTCTTAACTCTTACTCTGGCCTAATAGCTAAGGTCTTAACTCTTACTCTGGCCTAATAGCTAAGGTCTTAACTCTTACTCTGGCCTACTGGTTAAGGTCTTAACTCTTACTCTAGACTAATAGCTAAGGTCTTAACTCTTACTCTGGCCTAATAGCTAAGGTCTTAGACTCGTACTCTGGCCTACTGGTTAAGGTCTTAACTCTTACTCTGGCCTACTGGTTAGGGTCTTAACTCTTACTCTGGCCTACTGGTTAAGGTCTTAAATCTTACTTTGGCCTAATAGCTAAGGTCTTAGACTCTTACTCTGGCCTACTGTTTAAGGTCTTAACTCTTACTCTGGCCTACTGGTTAAGGTCTTAACTCTTACACTGGCCTAATAGCTAAGGTCTTAAACTCGTACTCTGGCCTAATGGTTAAGGTCTTAACTCTTACTCTGGGTACTGGTTAAGGTCTTAACTCTTACTCTGGCCTAATAGCTAAGGTCTTAACTCTTACTCTGGCCTAATAGCTAAGGTCTTAGACTCGTACTCTGGCCTAATAGCTAAGGTCTTAACTCTTACTCTGGCCTAATAGCTAAGGTCTTAACTCTTACTCTGGCCTAATAGCTAAGGTCAAAGATCGTACTCTGGCCTAATGGTTAAGGTCTTAACTCTTACTCTGGCCTAATAGCTAAGGTCTTAGATTGGTACTCTGGCCTAATGGTTAAGGTCTTATCTCTTACTCTGGCCTAATAGCTAAGGTCTTAGACTCGTACTCTGGCCTACTGGTTAAGGTCTTAACTTTTACTCTGGCCTAATAGATAAGGTCTTAACTCTTACTCTGGTCTACTGGTTAAGGTCTTAACTCTTACTCTGGCCTAATAGCTAAGGTCTTAGCCTCGTACTATGGCCTACAGGTTAAGGTCTTAACTCTTACTCTGGCCTACCGGTTAAGGTCTTAACTTTTACTCTGGCCTACTGGTTAAGGTCTTAACTCTTACTCTGGCCTAATAGCTAAGGTCTTAGACTGGCACTCTGGCCTAATGGTTAAGGTCTTAACTCTTAATCTGGCCTAATAGCTAAGGTCTTAGACTCGTACACTGGCCTAATGGTTAAGGTCTTAATTCTTACTCTGGCCTAATAGCTAAGGTCTTAACTCTTACTCTGGTCTAATAACTAAGGTCTTAGACTTGTACTATGGCCTACAGGTTAAGGTCTTAACTCTTACTCTGGCGTACAGGTTAAGGTCTTAACTCTTACTCTGGCCTACTGGTTAAGGTCTTAACTCTTACTCTGGCCTAATAGCTAAGGTCTTAGACTCGTACTATGGCCTAATAGCTAAGGTCTTAGACTCGTACTCTGGCCTACTTGTTAAGGTCTTAACTCTTACGCTGGACTAATAGCTAAGGTCTTAGACTCGTACTATGGCCTACAGGTTAAGGTCTTAACTCTTACTCTGGCCTAATAGCTAAGGTCAAAGACTCGTACTCTGGCCAAATGGTTAAGGTCTTAACTCTTACTCTGGCCTAATGGTTAAGGACTTAGACTGGCACTCTGGCCTAATGGTTAAGGTCTTAACTCTTACTCTGGCCTAATAGCTAAGGTCTTAACTCGTACTCTGGCCTAATAGCTAAGGTCTTAACTCTTACTCTGGCCTAATAGCTAACGTCTTAACTCTTACTCTGGGTACTGGTTAAGGTCTTAACTCTTACTCTGGCCTAATGGTTAAGGTCTTAACTCTTACTCTGGCCTAATAGCTAAGGTCTTAGACTTGTACTCTGGCCTACAGGTTAAGGTCTTAACTCTTACTCTGGCCTATTTGTTAAGGTCTTAACTCTTACTCTGGCCTACTGGTTAAGGTCTTAACTCTTACTCTGGCCTAATAGCTAAGGTCTTAACTCTTACTCTGGCCTACTGGTTAAGGTCTTAACTCTTACTCTGGCCTACTGGTTAAAGTCCTACCTCTTACTCTGGCCTAATAGCTAAGGTCTTAGACTCGTACTCTGGCCTACTGGTTAAGGTCTTAACTTTTACTCTGGCCTAATAGATAAGGTCTTAACTCTTACTCTGGCCTACTGGTTAAGGTCTTAACTCTTACTCTGGCCTAATAGCTAAGGTCTTAGCCTCGTACTATGGCCTACAGGTTAAGGTCTTAACTCTTACTCTGGCCTACCGGTTAAAGTCTTAACTTTTACTCTGGCCTACTGGTTAAGGTCTTAACTCTTACTCTGGCCTAATAGCTAAGGTCTTAGACTGGCACTCTGGCCTAATGGTTAAGGTCTTAACTCTTAATCTGGCCTAATAGCTAAGGTCTTTGACTCGTACACTGGCCTAATGGTTAAGGTCTTAATTCTTACTCTGGCCTAATAGCTAAGGTCTTAACTCTTAATCTGGTCTAATAACTAAGGTCTTAGACTCGTACTATGGCCTAATAGCTAAGGTATTAGACACGTACTCTGGCCTACTGGTTAAGGTCTTAACTCTTACTCTGGCCTAATAGCTAATGTCTTGACTCTTTCTCTGGCCTAATAGCTAAGGTCTTAGACTCGTACTCTGGCCTAATAGCTAAGGTCTTAGACTCTTACTCTGGCCTACTGGTTAAGGTCTTAACTTTTACTCTGGCCTACTGGTTAAGGTCTTAACTCTTACTCTGGCCTAATAGCTAAGGTCTTAGACTCATACACTGGCCTAATGGTTAAGGTATTAACTCTTACTCTGGCCTAATAGCTAAGGTCTTAACTCTTACTCTGGCCTAATAGCTAAGGTCTTAGACTCGTACTATGGCCTAATAGCTAAGGTAATAGACACGTACTCTGGCCTACTGGTTAAGGTCTTAACTCTTACTCTGGCCTAATAGCTAAGGTCTTAGACTCGTACTATGGCCTAATAGCTAAGGTATTAGACACGTACTCTGGCCTACTGGTTAAGGTCTTAACTCTTACTCTGGCCTAATAGCTAAGGTCTTTGACTCGTACTATGGCCTAATAGCTAAGGTCTTAGACTCGAACTCTGGCCTACTTGTTAAGGTCTTAACTCTTACTCTGGCCTAATAGCTAAGGTCTTAGACTCGAACTATGGCCTACAGGTTAAGGTCTTAACTCTTACTCTGGCCTAATAGCTAAGGTCAAAGACTCGTACTCTGGCCAAATGGTTAAGGTCTTAACTCTTACTCTGGCCTAATAGCTAAGGTCTTAGACTGGTACTCTGGCCTAATGGTTAAGGTCTTAACTCTTACTCTGGCCTAATAGCTAAGGTTTCAACTCTTACTCTGGCCTAATAGCTAAGGTCTTAACTCTTACTCTGGCCTACTGGTTAAGGTCTTAACTCTTACTCTGGCCTAATGGTTAAGGTCTTAACTCTTACTCTGGCCTAATAGCTAACGTCTTAGACTTGTACTCTGGCCTACAGGTTAAGGTCTTAACTCTTACTCTGGCCTATTTGTTAAGGTCTTAACTGTTACTCTTGCCTACTGGTTAAGGTCTTAACTCTTACTCTGGCCTAATAGCTAATGTCTTAACTCTTACTCTGGCCTAATAGCTAAGGTCTTAGACTCGTACTCTGGCCTAATAGCTAAGGTCTTAGACTCATACTCTGGCCTACTGGTTAAGGTCTTACCTCTTACTCTGGCCTACTGGTTAGGGTCTTAACTCTTACTCTGGCCTACTGGTTAAGGTCTTAAATCTTACTTTGGCCTAATAGCTAAGGTCTTAGATTCTTACTCTGGCCTACTGTTTAAGGTCTTAACTCTTACTCTGGCCTACTGGTTAAGGTCTTAACTCTTACACTGGCCTAATAGCTAAGGTCTTAAACTCGTACTCTGGCCTAATGGTTAAGGTCTTAACTCTTACTCTGGGTACTGGTTAAGGTCTTAACTCTTACTCTGGCCTAATAGCTAAGGTCTTAACTCTTACTCTGGCCTAATAGCTAAGGTCTTAACTCTTACTCTGGCCTAATAGCTAAGGTCAAAGATTGTACTCTGGCCTAATGGTTAAGGTCTTAACTCTTACTCTGGCCTAATAGCTAAGGTCTTAGATTGGTACTCTGGCCTAATGGTTAATGTCTTATCTCTTACTCTGGCCTAATAACTAAGGTCTTAGACTCGTACTCTGGCCTACTGGTTAAGGTCTTAACTCTTACTCTGGCCTAATAGATAAGGTCTTAACTCTTACTCTGGCCTACTGGTTAAGGTCTTAACTCTTACTCTGGCCTAATAGCTAAGGTCTTAGACTCGTACTCTGGCCTAATGGTTAAGGTCTTAACTCTTACTCTGGCCTACTTGTTAAGGTCTTAACTCTTACTCTGGCCTAATAGCTAAGGTCTTAGCCTCGTACTATGGCCTACAGGTTAAGGTCTTAACTCTTACTCTGGCCTACTGGTTAAGGTCTTAACTTTTACTCTGGCCTACTGGTTAAGGTCTTAACTCTTACTCTGGCCTAATAGCTACGGTCTTAGACTGGCACTCTGGCCTAATGGTTAAGGTCTTAACTCT
>NW_028187299.1:0-159000 GCF_964204655.1 Triturus cristatus
AGTTATTCAACATGAGGCACAATCCAAATGACATTTTGAATCAATTTTTCTACAATCCAAAATATCAATTTTCTGATGAAAAACGATGACCCGTGACCTGTCGAACTGTCTCCAGATGGTCAGAAATGGTAATTTTTTAATGTTGAATTTTTTGACTGTAAATGACTATTGCTTGTGAATTGTCACTTTTGGAACTAAATTAAGTGAGTTTAGAGTCATTTTAATGCCTGAAATTGGTCGACATAGAAGTTTCTGAGTAGGAGAAAAAGTCTGTAAAAATGGCAATTTTGGTCACATTGAGGCTTTAAAAAGTAATTATTCAACATGAGGCACAATCCAAATGACGTTTTGAATCAATTTTTCTACAATCCAAAATATCAATTTTCTGATGAAAAACGATGACCCGTGACCTGTCGAACTGTCTCCAGATGTTTGGAAATGGTAATTTTTTAATGTTTAATTTTTTTACTGTAAATGACTATTGCTTGTGAATTATCACTTTTGGAACTAAATTAAGTGAGTTTAGAGTCATTTTAATGTCGTAATTGGTCGAAATAGAAGCTTCTGAGTAGGATAAAAAGTCTGTAAAAATGGCAATTTTGGTCACATTGAGGCTTTAAAAAGTAGTTATTCAACATGAGGCACAATCCTAATGACATTTTGAATCAATTTGTCAACAATCCAAAATAACACTTTTCTGATGAAAAACGATGATCCGTGACCTGTCGAACTGTCTCCAGATGGACAGAAATGGTAATTTTTTAATGTTTAATTTTTTGACTGTAAATGACTATTGTTTGTGAATTATCACTTTTCGAACTAAATTAAGTGAGTTTAGAGTCATTTTAATGCCTGAAATTGGTTGAAAATAAAGCTTCTGAGTAGGAGAAAAAGTCTGTAAAAATGGCAATTTTGGTCACATTGAGGCTTTAAAAAGTAGTTATTCAACATGAGGCACAATCCAAATGACATTTTGAATCAATTTTTCTACAGTCCAAAAAATCAATTTTATGATGAAAAACAATGACCCGTGACCTGTCGAACTGTCTCCAGATGGTCAGAAATGGTAATTTTTTAATGTATAATTTTTTGACTGTAAATGACTATTGCTTGTGAATTATCACTTTTGGAACTAAATTAAGTGAGTTTAGAGTCATTTTAATGCCTGAAATTGGTCGACATAGAAGCTTCTGAGTAGGATAAAAAGTCTTAAAAAATGGCAATTTTGGTCACATTGAGGCTTTAAAAAGTAGTTATTCAACATGAGGCACAATCCAAATGACATTTTGAATCAATTTTTCAACAATCCAAAATTTCAATTTTCTGATGAAAAACGATGACACGTGACCTGTCGAACTGTCTCCAGATGGTCAGAAATGGTAATTTTTTAATGTTTAATTTTTTGACTGTAAATGACTATTGCTTGTGAATTATCACTTTTGGAACTAAATTAAGTGAGTTTAGAGTAATTTTAATGCCTGACATTGGTCGAAATAGAAGCTTCTGAGTGGGAGAAAAAGTCTGTAAAGATGGCAATTTTGGTCACATTGAGGCTTTAAAAAGTAGGTATTCAACATGAGGCACAATCCAAATGACATTTTGAATCAATTTTTCTACAGTCCAAAAAATCAATTTTTTGATGAAAAACAATGACCCGTGACCTGTCGAACTGTCTCCAGATGGTCAGAAATGGTAATTTTTTAATGTTTAATTTTTTGACTGTAAATGACTATTGCTTGTGAATTATCACTTTTGGAACTAAATTAAGTGAGTTTAGAGTCATTTTAATGCCAGAAATTGGTCGACATAGAAGCTTCAGAGTAGGATAAAAAGTCTGTAAAAATGGCAATTTTGGTCACATTGAGGCTTTAAAAAGTAGTTATTCAACATGAGGCACAATTCAAATGACATTTTGAATCAATTTTTCTACAGTCCAAAAAATCAGTTTTCTGATGAAAAACGATGACCCGTGACCTGTCGAACTGTCTCCAGATGGTCAGAAATGGTTATTTTTAATGTTTAATTTTTTGACTGTAAATGACTATTGCTTGTGAATTATCACTTTTGGAACTAAATTAAGTGAGTTTAGAGTCATTTTAATGCCTGAAATTGGTCAAAATAGAAGCATCTGAGTAGGATAAAAAGTCTGTAAAAATGGCAATTTTGGTCACATTGAGGCTTTAAAAAGTAGTTATTCAACATGAGGCACAATCCAAATGACATTTTGAATCAATTTTTCTACAGTCCAAAAAATCCATTTTCTGATGAAAAACGATGACCCGTGACCTGTCGAACTGTCTCCAGATGGTCGGAAATGGTAATTTTTTAATGTTTAAGTTTTTTTACTGTAAATGACTATTGCTTGTGAATTATCACTTTTGGAACTAAATTAAGTGAGTTTAGAGTCATTTAAATGCCTGAAATTGGTCGAAATAGAAGCTTCTTAGTAGGATAAAAAGTCTGTAAAAATGGCAATTTTGGTCACATTGAGGCTTTAAAAAGTAGTTATTCAACATGAGGCACAATCCAAATGACATTTTGAATCACTTTTTCTACAGTCCAAAAAATCAATTTTTTGATGAAAAACAATGAACCGTGACCTGTCGAACTGTCTCCAGATGGTCAGAAATGGTAATTTTTTCATGTTTAATTTTTTGACTGTAAATGACTATTGCTTGTGAATTATCACTTTTGGAACTAAATTAAGTGAGTTTAGAGTCATTTAAATGCCTGAAATTTGTCGAAATAGAAGCTTCTTAGTAGGATAAAAAGTCTGTAAAAATGGCAATTTTGGTCACATTGAGGCTTTAAAAAGTAGTTATTCAACATGAGGCACAATCCAAATGACATTTTGAATCAATTTTTCTACAGTCCAAAAAATCAATTTTTTGATGAAAAACAATGAACCGTGACCTGTCGAACTGTCTCCAGATGGTCAGAAATGGTAATTTTTTCATGTTTAATTTTTTGACTGTAAATGACTATTGCTTGTGAATTATCACTTTTGGAACTAAATTAAGTGAGTTTAGAGTCATTTTAATGCCAGAAATTGGTCGACATAGAAGCTTCTGAGTAGGATAAAAAGTCTGTAAAAATGGCAATTTTGGTCACATTGAGGCTTTAAAAAGTAGTTATTCAACATGAGGCACAATCCAAATGACATTTTGAATCAATTTTTCTACAATCCAAAATATCAATTTTCTGATGAAAAACGATGACCCGTGACCTGTCGAACTGTCTCCAGATGGTCAGAAATGGTAATTTTTTAATGTTGAATTTTTTGACTGTAAATGACTATTGCTTGTGAATTGTCACTTTTGGAACTAAATTAAGTGAGTTTAGAGTCATTTTAATGCCTGAAATTGGTCGACATAGAAGTTTCTGAGTAGGATAAAAAGTCTGTAAAAATGGCAATTTTGGTCACATTGAGGCTTCAAGAAAGTAATTATTCAACATTAGGCACAATCCAAATGAAATTTTGAATCAATTTTTCTACAATCCAAAATATCAATTTTCTGATAAAAAACGATGACCCGTGACCTGTCGAACTGTCTCCAGATGGTCAGAAATGGTAATTTTTTAATGTTGAATTTTTTGACTGTAAATGACTATTGCTTGTGAATTGTCACTTTTGGAACTAAATTAAGTGAGTTTAGAGTCATTTTAATGCCTGAAATTGGTCGACATAGAAGTTTCTGAGTAGGAGAAAAAGTCTCTAAAAATGGCAATTTTGGTCACATTGAGGCTTTAAAAAGTAGTTATTCAACATGAGGCACAATCCAAATGACAATTTGAATCAATTTTTCTACAATCCAAAATTTCAATTTTCTGATGAAAAACGATGACCCATGACCTGTCGAACTGTCTCCAGATGGTCAGAAATGGTAATTTTTTAATGTTTAATTTTTTGACTGTAAATGACTATTGCTTGTGAATTATCACTTTTGGAACTAAATTAAGTGAGTTTAGAGTAATTTTAATGCCTGACATTGGTCGAAATAGAAGCTTCTGAGTGGGAGAAAAAGTCTGTAAAGATGGCAATTTTGGTCACATTGAGGCTTTAAAAAGTAGGTATTCAACATGAGGCACAATCCAAATGACATTTTGAATCAATTTTTCTACAGTCCAAAAAATCAATTTTTTGATGAAAAACAATGAACCGTGACCTGTCGAACTGTCTCCAGATGGTCAGAAATGGTAATTTTTTAATGTTTAATTTTTTGACTGTAAATGACTATTGCTTGTGAATTATCACTTTTGGAACTAAATTAAGTGAGTTTAGAGTCATTTTAATGCCAGAAATTGGTCGACATAGAAGCTTCTGAGTAGGATAAAAAGTCTGTAAAAATAGCAATTTTGGTCACATTGAGGCTTTAAAAAGTAGTTATTCAACATGAGGCACAATCCAAATGACATTTTGAATCAATTTTTCTACAGTCCAATAAATCAATTTTCTGATGAAAAACGATGACCCGTGACCTGTCGAACTGTCTCCAGATGGTCAGAAATGGTAATTTTTTAATGTTTAATTTTTTGACTGTAAATGACTATTGCTTGTGAAGTATCACTTTTGGAACTAAATTAAGTGAGTTTAGAGTCATTTTTATATCGTAATTGGTCGAAATAGAAGCTTCTGAGTAGGATAAAAAGTCTGTAAAAATGGCAATTTTGGTCACATTGAGTCTTTAAAAAGTAGTTATTCAACATGAGGCACAATCCAAATGACATTTTGAATCAATTTTTCTACAGTCCAAAAAATCAATTTTCTTATGAAAAACGATGACCCGTGACCTGTCGAACTGTCTCCAGATGGTCAGAAATGGTAATTTTTTAATGTTTAATTTTTTGACTGTAAATGACTATTGCTTGTGAATTATCACTTTTGGAACTAAATTAAGTGAGTTTAGAGTCATTTTAATGCCAGAAATTGGTCGACATAGAAGCTTCTGAGTAGGATAAAAAGTCTGTAAAAATGGCAATTTTGGTCACATTGAGGCTTTAAAAAGTAGTTATTCAACACGAGGCACAATCCAAATGACATTTTGAATCAATTTTTCTACAATCCAAAATATCAATTTTCTGATGAAAAACGATGACCCGTGACCTGTCGAACTGTCTCCAGATGGTCGGAAATGGTAATTTTTTAATGTTTAATTTTTTGACTGTAAATGACTATTGCTTGTGAATTATCACTTTTGGAACTAAATTAAGTGATTTTAGAGTAATTTTAATGCCTGAAATTGGTCGAATTAGAAGCTTCTGAGTGGGACAAAAGGTCTGTAAAGGTGGCAATTTTGGTCACATTGAGGCTTTAAAAAGTAGTTATTCAACATGAGGCACAATCCAAATGACATTTTGAATCAATTTTTCTACAATCCAAAATTTCAATTTTCTGATGAAAAACGATGACACGTGACCTGTCGAACTGTCTCCAGATGGTCAGAAATGGTAAGTTTTTTAATGTTTAATTTTTTGACTGTAAATGACTATTGCTTGTGAATTATCACTTTTGGAACTAAATTAAGTGAGTTTAGAGTAATTTTAATGCCTGACATTGGTCGAAATAGAAGCTTCTGAGTGGGAGAAAAAGTCTGTAAAAATGGCAATTTTGGTCACATTGAGGCTTTAAAAAGTAATTATTCAATATGAGGCACAATCCAAATAACATTTTGAATACATTTTTCTACAGTCCAAAAAATCAATTTTCTGATGAAAAACGATGACCCGTGACCTGTCGAACTGTCTCCAGATGGTCAGAAATGGTAATTTTTTAATGTTGAATTTTTTGACTGTAAATGACTATTGCTTGTGAATTATCACTTTTGGAACTAAATTAAGTGAGTTTAGAGTCATTTTAATGCCTGAAATTGGTCGAAATAGAAGCTTCTGAGTAGGATAAAAAGTCTGTAAAAATGGCAATTTTGGTCACATTGAGGCTTTAAAAAGTAGTTATTCAACATGAGGCACAATCCAAATGACATTTTAAATCAATTTTTCTACAGTCCAAAAATCCATTTTCTGATGAAAAACGATGACCCGTGACCTGTCGAACTGTCTCCAGATGGTCAGAAATGGTAATTTTTTAATGTTGAATTTTTTGACTGTAAATGACTATTGCTTGTGAATTATCACTTTTGGAACTAAATTAAGTGCGTTTAGAGTCATTTTAATGCCTGAAATTGGTCGACATAGAAGCTTCTGAGTAGGAGAAAAAGTCTGTAAAAATGGCAATTTTGGTCACATTGAGGCTTTAAAAAGTAGTTATTCAACATGAGGCACAATCCAAATGACATTTTGAATCAATTTTTCTACAATCCAAAATTTCAATTTTCTGATGAAAAACGATGACACGTGACCTGTCGAACTGTCTCCAGATGGTCAGAAATGGTAATTTTTTAATGTTTAATTTTTTGACTGTAAATGACTATTGCTTGTGAATTATCACTTTTGGAACTAAATTAAGTGAGTTTAGAGTAATTTTAATGCCTGACATTGGTCGAAATAGAAGCTTCTGAGTGGGAGAAAAAGTCTGTAAAGGTGGCAATTTTGGTCACATTGAGGCTTTAAAAAGTAGGTATTCAGCATGAGGCACAATCCAAATGACATTTTGAATCAATTTTTCTACAGTCCAAAAAATCAATTTTTTGATGAAAAACAATGACCCGTGACCTGTCGAACTGTCTCCAGATGGTCAGAAATGGTAATTTTTTAATGTTTAATTTTTTGACTGTAAATGACTATTGCTTGTGAATTATCACTTTTGGAACTAAATTAAGTGAGTTTAGAGTCATTTTAATGCCAGAAATTGGTCGACATAGAAGCTTCTGAGTAGGATAAAAAGTCTGTAAAAATGGCAATTTTGGTCACATTGAGGCTTTAAAAAGTAGTTATTCAACATGAGGCACAATTCAAATGACATTTTGAATCAATTTTTCTACAGTCCAAAAAATCCGTTTTCTGATGAAAAACGATGACCCGTGACCTGTCGAACTGTCTCCAGATGGTCAGAAATGGTAATTTTTTAATGTTTAATTTTTTGACTGTAAATGACTATTGCTTGTGAATTATCACTTTTGGAACTGAATTAAGTGAGTTTAGAGTCATTTTAATGCCTGAAATTGGTCGAAATAGAAGCATCTGAGTAGGATAAAAAGTCTGTAAAAATGGCAGTTTTGGTCCCATTGAGGCTTTAAAAAGTAGTTATTCAACATGAGGCACAATCCAAATGACATTTTGAATCAATTTTTCTACAGTCCAAAAAATCAATTTTCTGATGAAAAACGATGACCCGTGACCTGTCGAACTGTCTCCAGATGGTCAGAAATGGTAATTTTTTAATGTTGAATTTTTTGACTGTAAATGACTATTGCTTGTGAATTATCACTTTTGGAACTAAATTAAGTGAGTTTAGAGTCATTTTAATGCCTGAAATTGGTCGACATAGAAGCTTCTGAGTAGGAGAAAAAGTCTGTAAAAATGGCTTTTTTGGTCACATTGAGGCTTTAAAAAGTAATTATTCAACATGAGGCACAATCCAAATGACGTTTTGAATCAATTTTTCTACAATCCAAAATATCAATTTTCTGATGAAAAACGATGACCCGTGACCTGTCGAACTGTCTCCAGATGTTTGGAAATGGTAATTTTTTAATGTTTAATTTTTTTACTGTAAATGACTATTGCTTGTGAATTATCACTTTTGGAACTAAATTAAGTGAGTTTAGAGTCATTTTAATGTCGTAATTGGTCGAAATAGAAGCTTCTGAGTAGGATAAAAAGTCTGTCAAAATGGCAATTTTGGTCACATTGAGGCTTTAAAAAGTAGTTATTCAACATGAGGCACAATCCTAATGACATTTTGAATCAATTTGTCAACAATCCAAAATAACACTTTTCTGATGAAAAACGATGATCCGTGACCTGTCGAACTGTCTCCAGATGGACAGAAATGGTAATTTTTTAATGTTTAATTTTTTGACTGTAAATGACTATTGCTTGTGAATTATCACTTTTCGAACTAAATTAAGTGAGTTTAGAGTCATTTTAATGCCTGAAATTGGTTGAAAATAAAGCTTCTGAGTAGGAGAAAAAGTCTGTAAAAATGGCAATTTTGGTCACATTGAGGCTTTAAAAAGTAGTTATTCAACATGAGGCACAATCCAAATGACATTTTGAATCAATTTTTCTACAGTCCAAAAAATCAATTTTATGATGAAAAACAATGACCCGTGACCTGTCGAACTGTCTCCAGATGGTCAGAAATGGTAATTTTTTAATGTATAATTTTTTGACTGTAAATGACTATTGCTTGTGAATTATCACTTTTGGAACTAAATTAAGTGAGTTTAGAGTCATTTTAATGCCTGAAATTGGTCGACATAGAAGCTTCTGAGTAGGATTAAAAGTCTTAAAAAATGGCAATTTTGGTCACATTGAGGCTTTAAAAAGTAGTTATTCAACATGAGGCACAATCCAAATGACATTTTGAATCAATTTTTCTACAATCCAAAATTTCAATTTTCTGATGAAAAACGATGACACGTGACCTGTCGAACTGTCTCCAGATGGTCAGAAATGGGTATTTTTTAATGTTTAAGTTTTTTGACTGTAAATGACTATTGCTTGTGAATTATCACTTTTGGAACTAAATTAAGTGAGTTTAGAGTCATTTTAATGCCTGAAATTGGTCAAAATAGAAGCATCTGAGTAGGATAAAAAGTCTGTAAAAATGGCAATTTTGGTCACATTGAGGCTTTAAAAAGTAGTTATTCAACATGAGGCACAATCCAAATGACATTTTGAATCAATTTTTCTACAGTCCAAAAAATCCATTTTCTGATGAAAAACGATGACCCGTGACCTGTCGAACTGTCTCCAGATGGTCGGAAATGGTAATTTTTTAATGTTTAAGTTTTTTTACTGTAAATGACTATTGCTTGTGAATTATCACTTTTGGAACTAAATTAAGTGAGTTTAGAGTCATTTAAATGCCTGAAATTGGTCGAAATAGAAGCTTCTTAGTAGGATAAAAAGTCTGTAAAAATGGCAATTTTGGTCACATTGAGGCTTTAAAAAGTAGTTATTCAACATGAGGCACAATCCAAATGACATTTTGAATCAATTTTTCTACAGTCCAAAAAATCAATTTTTTGATGAAAAACAATGAACCGTGACCTGTCGAACTGTCTCCAGATGGTCAGAAATGGTAATTTTTTCATGTTTAATTTTTTGACTGTAAATGACTATTGCTTGTGAATTATCACTTTTGGAACTAAATTAAGTGAGTTTAGAGTCATTTAAATGCCTGAAATTGGTCGAAATAGAAGCTTCTTAGTAGGATAAAAAGTCTGTAAAAATGGCAATTTTGGTCACATTGAGGCTTTAAAAAGTAGTTATTCAACATGAGGCACAATCCAAATGACATTTTGAATCAATTTTTCTACAGTCCAAAAAATCAATTTTTTGATGAAAAACAATGAACCGTGACCTGTCGAACTGTCTCCAGATGGTCAGAAATGGTAATTTTTTCATGTTTAATTTTTTGACTGTAACTGACTATTGCTTGTGAATTATCACTTTTGGAACTAAATTAAGTGAGTTTAGAGTCATTTTAATGCCAGAAATTGGTCGACATAGAAGCTTCTGAGTAGGATAAAAAGTCTGTAAAAATAGCAATTTTGGTCACATTGAGGCTTTAAAAAGTAGTTATTCAACATGAGGCACAATCCAAATGACATTTTGAATCAATTTTTCTACAATCCAAAATATCAATTTTCTGATGAAAAACGATGACCCGTGACCTGTCGAACTGTCTCCAGATGTTTGGAAATGGTAATTTTTTAATGTTTAATTTTTTTACTGTAAATGACTATTGCTTGTGAATTATCACTTTTGGAACTAAATTAAGTGAGTTTAGAGTCATTTTAATGTCGTAATTGGTCGAAATAGAAGCTTCTGAGTAGGATAAAAAGTCTGTCAAAATGGCAATTTTGGTCACATTGAGGCTTTAAAAAGTAGTTATTCAACATGAGGCACAATCCTAATGACATTTTGAATCAATTTGTCAACAATCCAAAATAACACTTTTCTGATGAAAAACGATGATCCGTGACCTGTCGAACTGTCTCCAGATGGACAGAAATGGTAATTTTTTAATGTTTAATTTTTTGACTGTAAATGACTATTGCTTGTGAATTATCACTTTTCGAACTAAATTAAGTGAGTTTAGAGTCATTTTAATGCCTGAAATTGGTTGAAAATAAAGCTTCTGAGTAGGAGAAAAAGTCTGTAAAAATGGCAATTTTGGTCACATTGAGGCTTTAAAAAGTAGTTATTCAACATGAGGCACAATCCAAATGACATTTTGAATCAATTTTTCTACAGTCCAAAAAATCAATTTTATGATGAAAAACAATGACCCGTGACCTGTCGAACTGTCTCCAGATGGTCAGAAATGGTAATTTTTTAATGTATAATTTTTTGACTGTAAATGACTATTGCTTGTGAATTATCACTTTTGGAACTAAATTAAGTGAGTTTAGAGTCATTTTAATGCCTGAAATTGGTCGACATAGAAGCTTCTGAGTAGGATAAAAAGTCTTAAAAAATGGCAATTTTGGTCACATTGAGGCTTTAAAAAGTAGTTATTCAACATGAGGCACAATCCAAATGACATTTTGAATCAATTTTTCAACAATCCAAAATTTCAATTTTCTGATGAAAAACGATGACACGTGACCTGTCGAACTGTCTCCAGATGGTCAGAAATGGTAATTTTTTAATGTTTAATTTTTTGACTGTAAATGACTATTGCTTGTGAATTATCACTTTTGGAACTAAATTAAGTGAGTTTAGAGTAATTTTAATGCCTGACATTGGTCGAAATAGAAGCTTCTGAGTGGGAGAAAAAGTCTGTAAAGATGGCAATTTTGGTCACATTGAGGCTTTAAAAAGTAGGTATTCAACATGAGGCACAATCCAAATGACATTTTGAATCAATTTTTCTACAGTCCAAAAAATCAATTTTTTGATGAAAAACAATGACCCGTGACCTGTCGAACTGTCTCCAGATGGTAAGAAATGGTAATTTTTTAATGTTTAATTTTTTGACTGTAAATGACTATTGCTTGTGAATTATCACTTTTGGAACTAAATTAAGTGAGTTTAGAGTCATTTTAATGCCAGAAATTGGTCGACATAGAAGCTTCTGAGTAGGATAAAAAGTCTGTAAAAATGGCAATTTTGGTCACATTGAGGCTTTAAAAAGTAGTTATTCAACATGAGGCACAATTCAAATGACATTTTGAATCAATTTTTCTACAGTCCAAAAAATCAGTTTTCTGATGAAAAACGATGACCCGTGACCTGTCGAACTGTCTCCAGATGGTCAGAAATGGTTATTTTTTAATGTTTAATTTTTTGACTGTAAATGACTATTGCTTGTGAATTATCACTTTTGGAACTAAATTAAGTGAGTTTAGAGTCATTTTAATGCCTGAAATTGGTCAAAATAGAAGCATCTGAGTAGGATAAAAAGTCTGTAAAAATGGCAATTTTGGTCACATTGAGGCTTTAAAAAGTAGTTATTCAACATGAGGCACAATCCAAATGACATTTTGAATCAATTTTTCTACAGTCCAAAAAATCAATTTTTTGATGAAAAACAATGAACCGTGACCTGTCGAACTGTCTCCAGATGGTCAGAAATGGTAATTTTTTCATGTTTAATTTTTTGACTGTAAATGACTATTGCTTGTGAATTATCACTTTTGGAACTAAATTAAGTGAGTTTAGAGTCATTTAAATGCCTGAAATTTGTCGAAATAGAAGCTTCTTAGTAGGATAAAAAGTCTGTAAAAATGGCAATTTTGGTCACATTGAGGCTTTAAAAAGTAGTTATTCAACATGAGGCACAATCCAAATGACATTTTGAATCAATTTTTCTACAGTCCAAAAAATCAATTTTTTGATGAAAAACAATGAACCGTGACCTGTCGAACTGTCTCCAGATGGTCAGAAATGGTAATTTTTTCATGTTTAATTTTTTGACTGTAAATGACTATTGCTTGTGAATTATCACTTTTGGAACTAAATTAAGTGAGTTTAGAGTCATTTTAATGCCAGAAATTGGTCGACATAGAAGCTTCTGAGTAGGATAAAAAGTCTGTAAAAATGGCAATTTTGGTCACATTGAGGCTTTAAAAAGTAGTTATTCAACATGAGGCACAATCCAAATGACATTTTGAATCAATTTTTCTACAATCCAAAATATCAATTTTCTGATGAAAAACGATGACCCGTGACCTGTCGAACTGTCTCCAGATGGTCAGAAATGGTAATTTTTTAATGTTGAATTTTTTGACTGTAAATGACTATTGCTTGTGAATTGTCACTTTTGGAACTAAATTAAGTGAGTTTAGAGTCATTTTAATGCCTGAAATTGGTCGACATAGAAGTTTCTGAGTAGGATAAAAAGTCTGTAAAAATGGCAATTTTGGTCACATTGAGGCTTCAAGAAAGTAATTATTCAACATTAGGCACAATCCAAATGAAATTTTGAATCAATTTTTCTACAATCCAAAATATCAATTTTCTGATAAAAAACGATGACCCGTGACCTGTGGAACTGTCTCCAGATGGTTAGAAATGGTAATTTTTTTTATTGTTTAATTTTTTGACTGTAAATGACTATTGCTTGTGAATTATCACTTTTGGAACTAAATTAAGTGAGTTTAGAGTCATTTTAATGTCGTAATTGGTCGAAATAGAAGCTTCTGAGTAGGATAAAAAGTCTGTAAAAATGGCAATTTTGGTCACATTGAGGCTTTAAAAAGTAGTTATTCAACATGAGGCACAATCCAAATGACATTTTGAATCAATTTTTCTACAGTCCAAAAAATCTTTTTTCTGATGAAAAACGATGACCCGTGACCTGTCGAATTGTCTCCAGATGGTCAGAAATGGTAATTTTTTAATTTTAAATTTTTTGACTGTAAATGACTGTTGCTTGTGAATTATCACTTTTGGAACTAAATTAACCCCTTCGATGCTCATGACGGAACGGTTCCGTCATGAGCATCGGTTGAGCTGTGCTCATGACGGAACCGTTCCGTCATGACCACGCCCGCGCTAGAACCCTTCAGCACCGCGGGGGAATCCGCGCAGCGCTGAAGGGGTTAAGTGAGTTTAGAGTAATTTTAATGCCTGACATTGGTCGAAATAGAAGCTTCTGAGTGGGAGAAAAAGTCTGTAAAGATGGCAATTTTGGTCACATTGAGGCTTTAAAAAGTAGGTATTCAACATGAGGCACAATCCAAATGACATTTTGAATCAATTTTTCTACAGTCCAAAAAATCAATTTTTTGATGAAAAACAATGAACCGTGACCTGTCGAACTGTCTCCAGATGGTCAGAAATGGTAATTTTTTAATGTTTAATTTTTTGACTGTAAATGACTATTGCTTGTGAATTATCACTTTTGGAACTAAATTAAGTGAGTTTAGAGTCATTTTAATGCCAGAAATTGGTCGACATAGAAGCTTCTGAGTAGGATAAAAAGTCTGTAAAAATAGCAATTTTGGTCACATTGAGGCTTTAAAAAGTAGTTATTCAACATGAGGCACAATCCAAATGACATTTTGAATCAATTTTTCTACAGTCCAATAAATCAATTTTCTGATGAAAAACGATGACTCGTGACCTGTCGAACTGTCTCCAGATGGTCAGAAATGGTAATTTTTTAATGTTTAATTTTTTGACTGTAAATGACTATTGCTTGTGAAGTATCACTTTTGGAACTAAATTAAGTGAGTTTAGAGTCATTTTTATATCGTAATTGGTCGAAATAGAAGCTTCTGAGTAGGATAAAAAGTCTGTAAAAATGGCAATTTTGGTCACATTGAGTCTTTAAAAAGTAGTTATTCAACATGAGGCACAATCCAAATGACATTTTGAATCAATTTTTCTACAGTCCAAAAAATCAATTTTCTTATGAAAAACGATGACCCGTGACCTGTCGAACTGTCTCCAGATGGTCAGAAATGGTAATTTTTTAATGTTTAATTTTTTGACTGTAAATGACTATTGCTTGTGAATTATCACTTTTGGAACTAAATTAAGTGAGTTTAGAGTCATTTTAATGCCAGAAATTGGTCGACATAGAAGCTTCTGAGTAGGATAAAAAGTCTGTAAAAATGGCAATTTTGGTCACATTGAGGCTTTAAAAAGTAGTTATTCAACATGAGGCACAATCCAAATGACATTTTGAATCAATTTTTCTACAATCCAAAATATCAATTTTCTGATGAAAAACGATGACCCGTGACCTGTCGAACTGTCTCCAGATGGTCGGAAATGGTAATTTTTTAATGTTTAATTTTTTTACTGTAAATGACTATTGCTTGTGAATTATCACTTTTGGAACTAAATTAAGTGAGTTTAGAGTAATTTTAATGCCTGAAATTGGTCGAATTAGAAGCTTCGGAGTGGGACAAAAGGTCTGTAAAGGTGGCAATTTGGTCACATTGAGGCTTTAAAAAGTAGTTATTCAACATGAGGCACAATCCAAATGACATTTTGAATCAATTTTTCTACAATCCAAAATTTCAATTTTCTGATGAAAAACGATGACACGTGACCTGTCGAACTGTCTCCAGATGGTCAGAAATGGTAATTTTTTAATGTTTAATTTTTTGACTGTAAATGACTATTGCTTGTGAATTATCACTTTTGGAACTAAATTAAGTGAGTTTAGAGTAATTTTAATGCCTGACATTGGTTGAAATAGAAGCTTCTGAGTGGGAGAAAAAGTCTGTAAAAATGGCAATTTTGGTCACATTGAGGCTTTAAAAAGTAATTATTCAATATGAGGCACAATCCAAATAACATTTTGAATACATTTTTCTACAGTCCAAAAAATCAATTTTCTGATGAAAAACGATGACCCGTGACCTGTCGAACTGTCTCCAGATGGTCAGAAATGGTAATTTTTTAATGTTGAATTTTTTGACTGTAAATGACTATTGCTTGTGAATTATCACTTTTGGAACTAAATTAAGTGAGTTTAGAGTCATTTTAATGCCTGAAATTGGTCGAAATAGAAGCTTCTGAGTAGGATAAAAAGTCTGTAAAAATGGCAATTTTGGTCACATTGAGGCTTTAAAAAGTAGTTATTCAACATGAGGCACAATCCAAATGACATTTTGAATCAATTTTTCTACAATCCAAAATTTCAATTTTCTGATGAAAAACGATGACACGTGACCTGTCGAACTGTCTCCAGATGGTCAGAAATGGTAATTTTTTAATGTTTAATTTTTTGACTGTAAATGACTATTGCTTGTGAATTATCACTTTTGGAACTAAATTAAGTGAGTTTAGAGTAATTTTAATGCCTGACATTGGTCGAAATAGAAGCTTCTGAGTGGGAGAAAAAGTCTGTAAAGGTGGCAATTTTGGTCACATTGAGGCTTTAAAAAGTAGGTATTCAGCATGAGGCACAATCCAAATGACATTTTGAATCAATTTTTCTACAGTCCAAAAAATCAATTTTTTGATGAAAAACAATGACCCGTGACCTGTCGAACTGTCTCCAGATGGTCAGAAATGGTAATTTTTTAATGTTTAATTTTTTGACTGTAAATGACTATTGCTTGTGAATTATCACTTTTGGAACTAAATTAAGTGAGTTTAGAGTAATTTTAATGCCTGACATTGGTCGAAATAGAAGCTTCTGAGTGGGAGAAAAAGTCTGTAAAGATGGCAATTTTGGTCACATTGAGGCTTTAAAAACTAGGTATTCAACATGAGGCACAATCCAAATGACATTTTGAATCAATTTTTCTACAGTCCAAAAAATCAATTTTTTGATGAAAAACAATGAACCGTGACCTGTCGAACTGTCTCCAGATGGTCAGAAATGGTAATTTTTTAATGTTTAATTTTTTGACTGTAAATGACTATTGCTTGTGAATTATCACTTTTGGAACTAAATTAAGTGAGTTTAGAGTCATTTTAATGCCAGAAATTGGTCGACATAGAAGCTTCCGAGTAGGATAAAAAGTCTGTAAAAATAGCAATTTTGGTCACATTGAGGATTTAAAAAGTAGTTATTCAACATGAGGCACAATCCAAATGACATTTTGAATCAATTTTTCTACAGTCCAATAAATCAATTTTCTGATGAAAAACGATGACCTGTCGAACTGTCTCCAGATGGTCAGAAATGGTAATTTTTTAATGTTTAATTTTTTGACTGTAAATGACTATTGCTTGTGAAGTATCACTTTTGGAACTAAATTAAGTGAGTTTAGAGTCATTTTTATATCGTAATTGGTCGAAATAGAAGCTTCTGAGTAGGATAAAAAGTCTGTAAAAATGGCAATTTTGGTCACATTGAGTCTTTAAAAAGTAGTTATTCAACATGAGGCACAATCCAAATGACATTTTGAATCAATTTTTCTACAGTCCAAAAAATCAATTTTCTTATGAAAAACGATGACCCGTGACCTGTCGAACTGTCTCCAGATGGTCAGAAATGGTAATTTTTTAATGTTTAATTTTTTGACTGTAAATGACTATTGCTTGTAAATTATCACTTTTGGAACTAAATTAAGTGAATTTAGAGTCATTTTAATGCCAGAAATTGGTCGACATAGAAGCTTCTGAGTAGGATAAAAAGTCTGTAAAAATGGCAATTTTGGTCACATTGAGGCTTTAAAAAGTAGTTATTCAACATGAGGCACAATTCAAATGACATTTTGAATCAATTTTTCTACAGTCCAAAAAATCCGTTTTCTGATGAAAAACGATGACCCGTGACCTGTCGAACTGTCTCCAGATGGTCAGAAATGGTAATTTTTTAATGTTTAATTTTTTGACTGTAAATGACTATTGCTTGTGAATTATCACTTTTGGAACTGAATTAAGTGAGTTTAGAGTCATTTTAATGCCTGAAATTGGTCGAAATAGAAGCATCTGAGTAGGATAAAAAGTCTGTAAAAATGGCAGTTTTGGTCCCATTGAGGCTTTAAAAAGTAGTTATTCAACATGAGGCACAATCCAAATGACATTTTGAATCAATTTTTCTACAGTCCAAAAAATCAATTTTCTGATGAAAAACGATGACCCGTGACCTGTCGAACTGTCTCCAGATGGTCAGAAATGGTAATTTTTTAATGTTGAATTTTTTGACTGTAAATGACTATTGCTTGTGAATTATCACTTTTGGAACTAAATTAAGTGAGTTTAGAGTCATTTTAATGCCTGAAATTGGTCGACATAGAAGCTTCTGAGTAGGAGAAAAAGTCTGTAAAAATGGCAATTTTGGTCACATTGAGGCTTTAAAAAGTAATTATTCAACATGAGGCACAATCCAAATGACGTTTTGAATCAATTTTTCTACAATCCAAAATATCAATTTTCTGATGAAAAACGATGACCCGTGACCTGTCGAACTGTCTCCAGATGTTTGGAAATGGTAATTTTTTAATGTTTAATTTTTTTACTGTAAATGACTATTGCTTGTGAATTATCACTTTTGGAACTAAATTAAGTGAGTTTAGAGTCATTTTAATGTCGTAATTGGTCGAAATAGAAGCTTCTGAGTAGGATAAAAAGTCTGTAAAAATGGCAATTTTGGTCACATTGAGGCTTTAAAAAGTAGTTATTCAACATGAGGCACAATCCTAATGACATTTTGAATCAATTTGTCAACAATCCAAAATAACACTTTTCTGATGAAAAACGATGATCCGTGACCTGTCGAACTGTCTCCAGATGGACAGAAATGGTAATTTTTTAATGTTTAATTTTTTGACTGTAAATGACTATTGCTTGTGAATTATCACTTTTCGAACTAAATTAAGTGAGTTTAGAGTCATTTTAATGCCTGAAATTGGTTGAAAATAAAGCTTCTGAGTAGGAGAAAAAGTCTGTAAAAATGGCAATTTTGGTCACATTGAGGCTTTAAAAAGTAGTTATTCAACATGAGGCACAATCCAAATGACATTTTGAATCAATTTTTCTACAGTCCAAAAAATCAATTTTATGATGAAAAACAATGACCCGTGACCTGTCGAACTGTCTCCAGATGGTCAGAAATGGTAATTTTTTAATGTATAATTTTTTGACTGTAAATGACTATTGCTTGTGAATTATCACTTTTGGAACTAAATTAAGTGAGTTTAGAGTCATTTTAATGCCTGAAATTGGTCGACATAGAAGCTTCTGAGTAGGATAAAAAGTCTTAAAAAATGGCAATTTTGGTCACATTGAGGCTTTAAAAAGTAGTTATTCAACATGAGGCACAATCCAAATGACATTTTGAATCAATTTTTCTACAATCCAAAATTTCAATTTTCTGATGAAAAACGATGACCCGTGACCTGTCGAACTGTCTCCAGATGGTCAGAAATGGTAATTTTTTAATGTTGAATTTTTTGACTGTAAATGACTATTGCTTGTGAATTGTCACTTTTGGAACTAAATTAAGTGAGTTTAGAGTAATTTTAATGCCTGACATTGGTCGAAATAGAAGCTTCTGAGTGGGAGAAAAAGTCTGTAAAGATGGCAATTTTGGTCACATTGAGGCTTTAAAAAGTAGGTATTCAACATGAGGCACAATCCAAATGACATTTTGAATCAATTTTTCTACAGTCCAAAAAATCAATTTTTGGATGAAAAACAATGACCCGTGACCTGTCGAACTGTCTCCAGATGGTCAGAAATGGTAATTTTTTAATGTTTAATTTTTTGACTGTAAATGACTATTGCTTGTGAATTATCACTTTTGGAACTAAATTAAGTGAGTTTAGAGTCATTTTAATGCCAGAAATTGGTCGACATAGAAGCTTCTGAGTAGGATAAAAAGTCTGTAAAAATGGCAATTTTGGTCACATTGAGGCTTTAAAAAGTAGTTATTCAACATGAGGCACAATTCAAATGACATTTTGAATCAATTTTTCTACAGTCCAAAAAATCAGTTTTCTGATGAAAAACGATGACCCGTGACCTGTCGAACTGTCTCCAGATGGTCAGAAATGGTTATTTTTTAATGTTTAATTTTTTGACTGTAAATGACTATTGCTTGTGAATTATCACTTTTGGAACTAAATTAAGTGAGTTTAGAGTCATTTTAATGCCTGAAATTGGTCAAAATAGAAGCATCTGAGTAGGATAAAAAGTCTGTAAAAATGGCAATTTTGGTCACATTGAGGCTTTAAAAAGTAGTTATTCAACATGAGGCACAATCCAAATGACATTTTGAATCAATTTTTCTACAGTCCAAAAAATCCATTTTCTGATGAAAAACGATGACCCGTGACCTGTCGAACTGTCTCCAGATGGTCGGAAATGGTAATTTTTTAATGTTTAAGTTTTTTTACTGTAAATGACTATTGCTTGTGAATTATCACTTTTGGAACTAAATTAAGTGAGTTTAGAGTCATTTAAATGCCTGAAATTGGTCGAAATAGAAGCTTCTTAGTAGGATAAAAAGTCTGTAAAAATGGCAATTTTGGTCACATTGAGGCTTTAAAAAGTAGTTATTCAACATGAGGCACAATCCAAATGATATTTTGAATCAATTTTTCTACAGTCCAAAAAATCAATTTTCTGATGAAAAACGATGACCCGTGACCTGTCGAACTGTCTCCAGATGGTCAGAAATGGTAATTTTATAATGTTAAATTTTTTGACTGTAAATGACTATTGCTTGTGAATTATCACTTTTGGAACTAAATTAAGTGAGTTTAGAGTCATTTTAATATCGTAATTGGTCGATATAGAAGCTTCTGAGTAGGAGAAAAAGTCTGTAAAAATGGCAATTTTGGTCACATTGAGGCTTTAAAAAGTAGTTATTCAACATGAGGCACAATCCAAATGACATTTTGAATCAATTTTTCTACAGTCCAAAAAATCAATTTTTTGATGAAAAAAAATGAACCGTGACCTGTCGAACTGTCTCCAGATGGTCAGAAATGGCAATTTTTTAATGTTTAATTTTTTGACTGTAAATGACTATTGCTTGTGAATTATCACTTTTGGAAATAAATTAAGTGAGTTTAGAGTCATTTTAATGCCAGAAATTGGTCGACATAGAAGCTTCTGAGTAGGATAAAAAGTCTGTAAAAATGGCAATTTTGGTCACATTGAGGCTTTAAAAAGTAGTTATTCAACATGAGGCACAATCCAAATGATATTTTGAATCAATTTTTCTACAGTCCAAAAAATCCCTTTTCTGATGAAAAACAATGACCCGTGACCTGTCGAACTGTCTCCAGATGGTCAGAAATGGTAATTTTTTAATGTTTAATTTTTTGACTGTAAATGACTATTGCTTGTGAATTATCACTTTTGGAACTAAATTAAGTGAGTTTAGAGTCATTTTAATATCGTAATTGGTCGATATAGAAGCTTCTGAGTAGGATAAAAAGTCTGTAAAAATGGCAATTTTGGTCACATTGAGGCTTTAAAAAGTAGTTATTCAACATGAGGCACAATCCAAATGACATTTTGAATCAATTTTTCTACAGTCCACAAAATCCATTTTCTGATGAAAAACGATGACCCGTGACCTGTCGAACTGTCTCCAGATGGTCAGAAATGGTAATTTTCTAATGTTGAATTTTTTGACTGTAAATGACCATTGCTTGTGAATTATCAATTTTGGAACTAAATTAAGTGAGTTTAGAGTCATTTTAATGCCTGAAATTGGTCGACATAGAAGCTTCTGAGTAGGATAAAAAGTCTGTAAAAATGGCAATTTTGGTCACATTGAGGCTTTAAAAAGTAGTTATTCAACATGAGGCACAATCCAAATGACATTTTGAATCAATTTTTCTACAATCTAAAATTTCAATTTTCTGATGAAAAACGATGACACGTGACCTGTCGAACTGTCTCCAGATGGTCAGAAATGGTAATTTTTTAATGTTTAATTTTTTGACTGTAAATGACTATTGCTTGTGAATTATCACTTTTGGAACTAAATTAAGTGAGTTTAGAGTAATTTTAATGCCTGACATTGGTCGAAATAGAAGCTTCTGAGTGGGAGAAAAAGTCTGTAAAGATGGCAATTTTGGTCACATTGAGGCTTTAAAAAGTAGTTATTCAACATGAGGCACAATCCAAATGACATTTTGAATCAATTTTTCTACAGTCCAAAAAATCTTTTTTCTGATGAAAAACGATGACCCGTGACCTGTCGAATTGTCTCCAGATGGTCAGAAATAGTAATTTTTTAATTTTTAATTTTTTGACTGTAAATGACTGTTGCTTGTGAATTATCACTTTTGGAACTAAATTAAGTGAGTTTAGAGTCATTTTAATGCCTAAAATTGGTCGAAATAGAAGCTTCTGAGTAGGATAAAAAGTCTGTAAAAATGGCAATTTTGGTCACATTGAGGCTTTAAAAAGTAGTTATTCAACATGAGGCACAATCCAAATTACATTTTGAATCAATTTTTCTACAATCCAAAATATCAATTTTCTGATGAAAAACGATGACCCGTGACCTGTCGAACTGTCTCCAGATGGTCAGAAATGGTAATTTTTTAATGTTTAATTTTTTGACTGTAAATGACTATTGCTTGTAAATTATCACTTTTGGAACTAAATTAAGTGAATTTAGAGTCATTTTAATGCCTGAAATTGGTCGAAATAGAAGCTTCTGAGTAGGATAAAACGTCTGTAAAAATGGCAATTTTGGTCACATTGAGGCTTTAAAAAGTAGTTATTCAACATGAGGCACAAACCAAATGACATTTTGAATCAATTTTTCTACAGTCCAAAAAATCAATTTTCTGATGAAAAACGATGACCCGTGACCTGTCGAACTGTCTCCAGATGGTCAGAAATGGTAATTTTTTTATGTTAAATTTTTTGACTGTAAATGACTATTGCTTGTGAATTATCACTTTTGGAACTAAATTAAGTGAGTTTAGAGTAATTTTAATGCCTGAAATTGGTTGAAATAGAAGTTTCTGAGTAGGAAAAAAAGTCTGTAAAAATGGCAATTTTGGTCACATTGAGGCTTTAAAAAGTAGTTATTCAACATGAGGAACACTCCAAATGACATTTTGAATACTTTTTTCTACAGTCCAAAAAATACATTTTCTGATGAAAAACGATGACCCGTGACCTGTCGAACTGTCTCCAGATGGTCAGAAATGATAATTTTTTAATGTTGAATTTTTTGACTGTAAATGACTATTGCTTGTGAATTATCACTTTTGGAACTAAATTAAGTGAGTTTAGAGTCATTTTAATGCCTGAAATTGGTCGAAATAGAAGCTTCTGAGTGGGAGAAAAAGTCTGTAAAGATGGCAATTTTGGTCACATTGAGGCTTTAAAAAGTATTTATTCAACATGAGGCACAATCCAAATGACATTTTGAATCAATTTTTCTACAGTCCAAAAAATCTATTTTCTGATGAAAAACGATGACCCGTGACCTGTCGAATTGTCTCCAGATGGTCAGAAATGGTAATTTTTTAATTTTTAATTTTTTTGACTGTAAATGACTGTTGCTTGTGAATTATCTCTTTTGGAACTAAATTAAGTGAGTTTAGAGTCATTTTAATGCCTGAAATTGGTCGAAATAGAAGCTTCTGAGCAGGAGAAAAAGTCTGTAAAAATGGCAATTTTGGTCACATTGAGGCTTTAAGAAAGTAATTATTCAACATTAGGCAAAATCCAAATAACATTTTGAATACATTTTTCTACAGTCCAAAAAATCAATTTTCTGATGAAAAACGATGACCCGTGACCTGTCGAACTGTCTCCAGATGGTCAGAAATGGTAATTTTTTAATGTTTAATTTTTTGACTGTAAATGACTATTGCTTGTGAATTATCACTTTTGGAACTAAATTAAGTGAATTTAGAGTCATTTTAATGCCAGAAATTGGTCGAAATAGAAGCTTCTGAGTAGGATAAAAAGTCTGTAAAAATGCCAATTTTGGTCACATTGAGGCTTTAAAAAGTAGTTATTCAACATGAGGCACAATCCAAATGATATTTTGAATCAATTTTTCTACAGTCCAAAAAATCAATTTTCTTATGAAAAACGATGACCCGTGACCTGTCGAACTGTCTCCAGATGGTCAGAAATGGTAATTTTTTAATGTTTAATTTTTTGACTGTAAATGACTATTGCTTGTGAATTATCACTTTTGGAACTAAATTAAGTCAGTTTAGAGTCGTTTTAATGCCTGAAATTGTTCGAAATAGAAGCTTCTGAGTAGGAGAAAAAGTCTGTAAAAATGGCAATTTTGGTCACATTGAGGCTTTAAAAAGTAGTTATTCAACATGAGGCACAAACCAAATAACATTTTGAATCAATTTTTCTACAGTCCAAAAAATCAATTTTCTGATGAAAAACGATGACCCGTGACCTGTCGAACTGTGTCCAGATGGTCAGAAATGGTAATTTTTTAATGTTTAATTTTTTGACTGTAAATGACTATTGCTTGTGAATTATCACTTTTGGAACTAAATTAAGTGAGTTTAGAGTAATTTTAATGCCTGAAATTGGTTGAAATAGAAGCTTCTGAGTAGGAAAAAAAGTCTGTAAAAATGGCAATTTTGGTCACATTGAGGCTTTAAAAAGTAGTTATTCAACATGAGGAACACTCCAAATGACATTTTGAATCATTTTTTCTACAGTCCAAAAAATACATTTTCTGATGAAAAACGATGACCCGTGACCTTTCGAACTGTCTCCAGATGGTCAGAAATGGTAATTTTTTAATGTTGAATTTTTTGACTGTAAATGACTATTGCTTGTGAATTATCACTTTTGGAACTAAATTAAGTGAGTTTAGAGTCATTTTAATGCCTGAAATTGGTCGAAATAGAAGCTTCTGAGTGGGAGAAAAAGTCTGTAAAGATGGCAATTTTGGTCACATTGAGGCTTTAAAAAGTATTTATTCAACATGAGGCACAATCCAAATGACATTTTGAATCAATTTTTCTACAGTCCAAAAAATCTATTTTCTGATGAAAAACGATGACCCGTGACCTTCGAATTGTCTCCAGATGGTCAGAAATGGTAATTTTTTAATTTTTAATTTTTTTGACTGTAAATGACTGTTGCTTGTGAATTATCACTTTTGGAACTAAATCAAGTGAGTTTAGAGTCATTTTAATGCCTGAAATTGGTCGAAATAGAAGCTTCTGAGTAGGATAAAAAGTCTGTAAAAATGGCAATTTTGGTCACATTGAGGCTTCAAGAAAGTAATTATTCAACATTAGGCACAATCCAAATACCATTTTGAATACATTTTTCTACAGTCCAAAAAATCAATTTTCTGATGAAAAACGATGACCCGGGACCTGTCGAACTGTCTCCAGATGGTCAAAAATGGTAATTTTTTAATGTTTAATTTTTTGACTGTAAATGACTATTGCTTGTGAATTATCACTTGTGGAACTAAATTAAGTGAATTTAGAGTCATTTTAATGCCAGAAATTGGTCGAAATAGAAGCTTCTGAGTAGGATAAAAAGTCTGTAAAAATTGCAATTTTGGTCACATTGAGGCTTTAAAAAGTAGTTATTCAACATGAGGCACAATCCAAATGAAATTTTGAATCAATTTTTCTACAATCCAAAATATCAATTTTCTGATAAAAAACGATGACCCGTGACCTGTGGAACTGTCTCCAGATGGTTAGAAATGGTAATTTTTTTTATTGTTTAATTTTTTGACTGTAAATGACTATTGCTTGTGAATTATCACTTTTGGAACTAAATTAAGTGAGTTTAGAGTCATTTTAATGTCGTAATTGGTCGAAATAGAAGCTTCTGAGTAGGATAAAAAGTCTGTAAAAATGGCAATTTTGGTCACATTGAGGCTTTAAAAAGTAGTTATTCAACATGAGGCACAATCCAAATGACATTTTGAATCAATTTTTCTACAGCCAAAAAAATCAAATTTCTGATGAAAAACAATGACCCGTGACCTGTCGAATTGTCTCCAGATGGTCAGAAATGGTAATTTTTTAATTTTTAATTTTTTGACTGTAAATGACTGTTGCTTGTGAATTATCACTTTTGGAACTAAATTAACCCCTTCGATGCTCATGACGGAACGGTTCCGTCATGAGCATCGGTTGAGCTGTGCTCATGACGGAACCGTTCCGTCATGACCACGCCCGCGCTAGAACCCTTCAGCACCGCGGGGGAATCCGTGCAGCGCTGAAGGGGTTAAGTGAGTTTAGAGTCATTTTAATGCCTGAAATTGGTCGAAATAGAAGCTTCTGAGCAGGAGAAAAAGTCTGTAAAAATGGCAATTTTGGTCACATTGAGGCTTTAAGAAAGTAATTATTCAACATTAGGCACAATCCAAATAACATTTTGAATACATTTTTCTACAGTCCAAAAAATCAATTTTCTGATGAAAAACGATGACCCGTGACCTGTCGAACTGTCTCCAGATGGTCAGAAATGGTAATTTTTTAATGTTTAATTTTTTGACTGTAAATGACTATTGCTTGTGAATTATCACTTTTGGAACTAAATTAAGTGAGTTTAGAGTCATTTTAATGCCTGAAATTGGTCAAATTAGGAGCTTCTGAGTGGGAGAAAAAGTCTGTAAAGATGGCAATTTTGGTCACATTGAGGCTTTAAAAAGTAGTTATTCAACATGAGGCACAATCCAAATGACATTTTGAATCAATTTTTCTACAGTCCAAAAAATCTTTTTTCTGATGAAAAACGATGACCCGTGACCTGTCGAATTGTCTCCAGATGGTCAGAAATGGTAATTTTTTAATTTTTAATTTTTTGACTGTAAATGACTGTTGCTTGTGAATTATCACTTTTGGAACTAAATTAAGTGAGTTTAGAGTCATTTTAATGCCTGAAATTGGTCGAAATAGAAGCTTCTGAGTAGGATAAAAAGTCTGTAAAAATGGCAATTTTGGTCACATTGAGGCTTTAAAAAGTAATTATTCAACATGAGGCACAATCCAAATTACATTTTGAATCAATTTTTCTACAATCCAAAATATCAATTTTCTGATGAAAAACGATGACCCGTGACCTGTCGAACTGTCTCCAGATGGTCAGAAATGGTAATTTTTTAATGTTTAATTTTTTGACTGTAAATGACTATTGCTTGTAAATTATCACTTTTGGAACTAAATTAAGTGAATTTAGAGTCATTTTAATGCCTGAAATTGGTCGAAATAGAAGCTTCTGAGTAGGATAAAACGTCTGTAAAAATGGCAATTTTGGTCACATTGAGGCTTTAAAAAGTAGTTATTCAACATGAGGCACAAACCAAATGACATTTTGAATCAATTTTTCTACAGTCCAAAAAATCAATTTTCTGATGAAAAACGATGACCCGTGACCTGTCGAACTGTCTCCAGATGGTCAGAAATGGTAATTTTTTAATGTTTAATTTTTTGACTGTAAATGACTATTGCTTGTGAATTATCACTTTTGGAACTAAATTAAGTGAGTTTAGAGTAATTTTAATGCCTGAAATTGGTTGAAATAGAAGCTTCTGAGTAGGAAAAAAAGTCTGTAAAAATGGCAATTTTGGTCACATTGAGGCTTTAAAAAGTAGTTATTCAACATGAGGAACACTCCAAATGACATTTTGAATCATTTTTTCTACAGTCCAAAAAATACATTTTCTGATGAAAAACGATGACCCGTGACCTGTCGAACTGTCTCCAGATGGTCAGAAATGGTAATTTTTTAATGTTGAATTTTTTGACTGTAAATGACTATTGCTTGTGAATTATCACTTTTGGAACTAAATTAAGTGAGTTTAGAGTCATTTTAATGCCTGAAATTGGTCGAAATAGAAGCTTCTGAGTGGGAGAAAAAGTCTGTAAAGATGGCAATTTTGGTCACATTGAGGCTTTAAAAAGTATTTATTCAACATGAGGCACAATCCAAATGACATTTTGAATCAATTTTTCTACAGTCCAAAAAATCTATTTTCTGATGAAAAACGATGACCCGTGACCTGTCGAATTGTCTCCAGATGGTCAGAAATGGTAATTTTTTAATTTTTAATTTTTTTGACTGTAAATGACTGTTGCTTGTGAATTATCTCTTTTGGAACTAAATTAAGTGAGTTTAGAGTCATTTTAATGCCTGAAATTGGTCGAAATAGAAGCTTCTGAGCAGGAGAAAAAGTCTGTAAAAATGGCAATTTTGGTCACATTGAGGCTTTAAGAAAGTAATTATTCAACATTAGGCAAAATCCAAATAACATTTTGAATACATTTTTCTACAGTCCAAAAAATCAATTTTCTGATGAAAAACGATGACCCGTGACCTGTCGAACTGTCTCCAGATGGTCAGAAATGGTAATTTTTTAATGTTTAATTTTTTGACTGTAAATGACTATTGCTTGTGAATTATCACTTTTGGAACTAAATTAAGTGAATTTAGAGTCATTTTAATGCCAGAAATTGGTCGAAATAGAAGCTTCTGAGTAGGATAAAAAGTCTGTAAAAATGCCAATTTTGGTCACATTGAGGCTTTAAAAAGTAGTTATTCAACATGAGGCACAATCCAAATGATATTTTGAATCAATTTTTCTACAGTCCAAAAAATCAATTTTCTTATGAAAAACGATGACCCGTGACCTGTCGAACTGTCTCCAGATGGTCAGAAATGGTAATTTTTTCATGTTTAATTTTTTGACTGTAAATGACTATTGCTTGTGAATTATCACTTTTGGAACTAAATTAAGTGAGTTTAGAGTCATTTTAATGCCTGAAATTGGTCAAATTAGAAGCTTCTGAGTGGGAGAAAAAGTCTGTAAAGATGGCAATTTTGGTCACATTGAGGCTTTAAAAAGTAGTTATTCAACATAAGGCACAATCCAAATGATATTTTGAATCAATTTTTCTACAGTCCAAAAAATCAATTTTCTGATGAAAAACGACGACCCGTGACCTGTCGAACTGTCTCCAGATCGTCAGAAATGGTAATTTTTAATGTTTAATTTTTTGACTGTAAATGACTATTGCTTGTGAATTATCACTTTTGGAACTAAATTAAGTCAGTTTAGAGTCGTTTTAATGCCTGAAATTGTTCGAAATAGAAGCTTCTGAGTAGGAGAAAAAGTCTGTAAAAATGGCAATTTTGGTCACATTGAGGCTTTAAAAAGTAGTTATTCAACATGAGGCACAAACCAAATAACATTTTGAATCAATTTTTCTACAGTCCAAAAAATCAATTTTCTGATGAAAAACGATGACCCGTGACCTGTCGAACTGTCTCCAGATGGTCAGAAATGGTAATTTTTTAATGTTTAATTTTTTGACTGTAAATGACTATTGCTTGTGAATTATCACTTTTGGAACTAAATTAAGTGAGTTTAGAGTAATTTTAATGCCTGAAATTGGTTGAAATAGAAGCTTCTGAGTAGGAAAAAAAGTCTGTAAAAATGGCAATTTTGGTCACATTGAGGCTTTAAAAAGTAGTTATTCAACATGAGGAACACTCCAAATGACATTTTGAATCATTTTTTCTACAGTCCAAAAAATACATTTTCTGATGAAAAACGATGACCCGTGACCTTTCGAACTGTCTCCAGATGGTCAGAAATGGTAATTTTTTAATGTTGAATTTTTTGACTGTAAATGACTATTGCTTGTGAATTATCACTTTTGGAACTAAATTAAGTGAGTTTAGAGTCATTTTAATGCCTGAAATTGGTCGAAATAGAAGCTTCTGAGTGGGAGAAAAAGTCTGTAAAGATGGCAATTTTGGTCACATTGAGGCTTTAAAAAGTATTTATTCAACATGAGGCACAATCCAAATGACATTTTGAATCAATTTTTCTACAGTCCACAAAATCTATTTTCTGATGAAAAACGATGACCCGTGACCTGTCGAATTGTCTCCAGATGGTCAGAAATGGTAATTTTTTAATTTTTAATTTTTTTGACTGTAAATGACTGTTGCTTGTGAATTATCTCTTTTGGAACTAAATTAAGTGAGTTTAGAGTCATTTTAATGCCTGAAATTGGTCGAAATAGAAGCTTCTGAGCAGGAGAAAAAGTCTGTAAAAATGGCAATTTTGGTCACATTGAGGCTTCAAGAAAGTAATTATTCAACATTAGGCACAATCCAAATACCATTTTGAATACATTTTTCTACAGTCCAAAAAATCAATTTTCTGATGAAAAACGATGACCCGGGACCTGTCGAACTGTCTCCAGATGGTCAAAAATGGTAATTTTTTAATGTTTAATTTTTTGACTGTAAATGACTATTGCTTGTGAATTATCACTTGTGGAACTAAATTAAGTGAATTTAGAGTCATTTTAATGCCAGAAATTGGTCGAAATAGAAGCTTCTGAGTAGGATAAAAAGTCTGTAAAAATTGCAATTTTGGTCACATTGAGGCTTTAAAAAGTAGTTATTCAACATGAGGCACAATCCAAATGAAATTTTGAATCAATTTTTCTACAATCCAAAATATCAATTTTCTGATAAAAAACGATGACCCGTGACCTGTGGAACTGTCTCCAGATGGTTAGAAATGGTAATTTTTTTTATTGTTTAATTTTTTGACTGTAAATGACTATTGCTTGTGAATTATCACTTTTGGAACTAAATTAAGTGAGTTTAGAGTCATTTTAATGTCGTAATTGGTCGAAATAGAAGCTTCTGAGTAGGATAAAAAGTCTGTAAAAATGGCAATTTTGGTCACATTGAGGCTTTAAAAAGTAGTTATTCAACATGAGGCACAATCCAAATGACATTTTGAATCAATTTTTCTACAGCCAAAAAAATCAAATTTCTGATGAAAAACGATGACCCGTGACCTGTCGAATTGTCTCCAGATGGTCAGAAATGGTAATTTTTTTATTTTTAATTTTTTGACTGTAAATGACTGTTGCTTGTGAATTATCACTTTTGGAACTAAATTAACCCCTTCGATGCTCATGACGGAACGGTTCCGTCATGAGCATCGGTTGAGCTGTGCTCATGACGGAACAGTTCCGTCATGACCACGCCCGCGCTAGAACCCTTCAGCACCGCGGGGGAATCCGCGCAGCGCTGAAGGGGTTAAGTGAGTTTAGAGTCATTTTAATGCCTGAAATTGGTCGAAATAGAAGCTTCTGAGCAGGAGAAAAAGTCTGTAAAAATGGCAATTTTGGTCACATTGAGGCTTTAAGAAAGTAATTATTCAACATTAGGCACAATCCAAATAACATTTTGAATACATTTTTCTACAGTCCAAAAAATCAATTTTCTGATGAAAAACGATGACCCGTGACCTGTCGAACTGTCTCCAGATGGTCAGAAATGGTAATTTTTTAATGTTTAATTTTTTGACTGTAAATGACTATTGCTTGTGAATTATCACTTTTGGAACTAAATTAAGTGAGTTTAGAGTCATTTTAATGCCTGAAATTGGTCAAATTAGAAGCTTCTGAGTGGGAGAAAAAGTCTGTAAAGATGGCAATTTTGGTCACATTGAGGCTTTAAAAAGTAGTTATTCAACGTGAGGCACAATCCAAATGACATTTTGAATCAATTTTTCTACAGTCCAAAAAATCTTTTTTCTGATGAAAAACGATGACCCGTGACCTGTCGAATTGTCTCCAGATGGTCAGAAATGGTAATTTTTTAATTTTTAATTTTTTGACTGTAAATGACTGTTGCTTGTGAATTATCACTTTTGGAACTAAATTAAGTGAGTTTAGAGTCATTTTAATGCCTGAAATTGGTCGAAATAGAAGCTTCTGAGTAGGATAAAAAGTCTGTAAAAATGGCAATTTTGGTCACATTGAGGCTTTAAAAAGTAGTTATTCAACATGAGGCACAATCCAAATTACATTTTGAATCAATTTTTCTACAGTCCAAAAAATCAATTTTCTGATGAAAAACGATGACCCGTGACCTGTCGAACTGTCTCCAGATGGTCAGAAATGGTAATTTTTTAATGTTTAATTTTTTGACTGTAAATGACTATTGCTTGTGAATTATCACTTTTGGAACTAAATTAAGTGAGTTTAGAGTAATTTTAATGCCTGAAATTGGTTGAAATAGAAGCTTCTGAGTAGGAAAAAAAGTCTGTAAAAATGGCAATTTTGGTCACATTGAGGCTTTAAAAAGTAGTTATTCAACATGAGGAACACTCCAAATGACATTTTGAATCATTTTTTCTACAGTCCAAAAAATACATTTTCTGATGAAAAACGATGACCCGTGACCTGTCGAACTGTCTCCAGATGGTCAGAAATGGTAATTTTTTAATGTTGAATTTTTTGACTGTAAATGACTATTGCTTGTGAATTATCACTTTTGGAACTAAATTAAGTGAGTTTAGAGTCATTTTAATGCCTGAAATTGGTCGAAATAGAAGCTTCTGAGTGGGAGAAAAAGTCTGTAAAGATGGCAATTTTGGTCACATTGAGGCTTTAAAAAGTATTTATTCAACATGAGGCACAATCCAAATGACATTTTGAATCAATTTTTCTACAGTCCAAAAAATCTATTTTCTGATGAAAAACGATGACCCGTGACCTGTCGAATTGTCTCCAGATGGTCAGAAATGGTAATTTTTTAATTTTTAATTTTTTTGACTGTAAATGACTGTTGCTTGTGAATTATCTCTTTTGGAACTAAATTAAGTGAGTTTAGAGTCATTTTAATGCCTGAAATTGGTCGAAATAGAAGCTTCTGAGCAGGAGAAAAAGTCTGTAAAAATGGCAATTTTGGTCACATTGAGGCTTTAAGAAAGTAGTTATTCAACATTAGGCAAAATCCAAATAACATTTTGAATACATTTTTCTACAGTCCAAAAAATCTATTTTCTGATGAAAAACGATGACCCGTGACCTGTCGAACTGTCTCCAGATGGTCAGAAATGGTAATTTTTTAATGTTTCATTTTTTGACTGTAAATGACTATTGCTTGTGAATTATCACTTTTGGAACTAAATTAAGTGAATTTAGAGTCATTTTAATGCCAGAAATTGGTCGAAATAGAAGCTTCTGAGTATTATAAAAAGTCTGTAAAAATGCCAATTTTGGTCACATTGAGGCTTTAAAAAGTAGTTATTCAACATGAGGCACAATCCAAATGATATTTTGAATCAATTTTTCTACAGTCCAAAAAATCAATTTTCTTATGAAAAACGATGACCCGTGACCTGTCGAACTGTCTCCAGATGGTCAGAAATGGTAATTTTTTAATGTTTAATTTTTTGACTGTAAATGACTATTGCTTGTGAAGTATCACTTTTGGAACTAAATTAAGTGAGTTTAGAGTAATTTTAATGCCTGAAATTGGTTGAAATAGAAGCTTCTGAGTAGGAAAAAAAGTCTGTAAAAATGGCAATTTTGGTCACATTGAGGCTTTAAAAAGTAGTTATTCAACATGAGGAACACTCCAAATGACATTTTGAATCATTTTTTCTACAGTCCAAAAAATACATTTTCTGGTTGAAAAACGATGACCCGTGACCTTTCGAACTGTCTCCAGATGGTCAGAAATGGTAATTTTTTAATGTTGAATTTTTTGACTGTAAATGACTATTGCTTGTGAATTATCACTTTTGGAACTAAATTAAGTGAGTTTAGAGTCATTTTAATGCCTGAAATTGGTCGAAATAGAAGCTTCTGAGTGGGAGAAAAAGTCTGTAAAGATGGCAATTTTGGTCACATTGAGGCTTTAAAAGTATTTATTCAACATGAGGCACAATCCAAATGACATTTTGAATCAATTTTTCTACAGTCCAAAAAATCTATTTTCTGATGAAAAACGATGACCCGTGACCTGTCGAATTGTCTCCAGATGGTCAGAAATGGTAAGTTTTTAATTTTTAATTTTTTTGACTGTAAATGACTGTTGCTTGTGAATTATCACTTTTGGAACTAAATTAAGTGAGTTTAGAGTCATTTTAATGCCTGAAATTGGTCGAAATAGAAGCTTCTGAGTAGGATAAAAAGTCTGTAAAAATGGCAATTTTGGTCACATTGAGGCTTCAAGAAAGTAATTATTCAACATTAGGCTCAATCCAAATACCATTTTGAATACATTTTTCTACAGTCCAAAAAATCAATTTTCTGATGAAAAACGATGACCCGGGACCTGTCGAACTGTCTCCAGATGGTCAAAAATGGTAATTTTTTAATGTTTAATTTTTTGACTGTAAATGACTATTGCTTGTGAATTATCACTTGTGGAACTAAATTAAGTGAATTTAGAGTCATTTTAATGCCAGAAATTGGTCGAAATAGAAGCTTCTGAGTAGGATAAAAAGTCTGTAAAAATTGCAATTTTGGTCACATTGAGGCTTTAAAAAGTAGTTATTCAACATGAGGCACAATCCAAATGAAATTTTGAATCAATTTTTCTACAATCCAAAATATCAATTTTCTGATAAAAAACGATGACCCGTGACCTGTGGAACTGTCTCCAGATGGTTAGAAATGGTAATTTTTTTTATTGTTTAATTTTTTGACTGTAAATGACTATTGCTTGTGAATTATCACTTTTGGAACTAAATTAAGTGAGTTTAGAGTCATTTTAATGTCGTAATTGGTCGAAATAGAAGCTTCTGAGTAGGATAAAAAGTCTGTAAAAATGGCAATTTTGGTCACATTGAGGCTTTAAAAAGTAGTTATTCAACATGAGGCACAATCCAAATGACATTTTGAATCAATTTTTCTACAGTCCAAAAAATCTTTTTTCTGATGAAAAACGATGACCCGTGACCTGTCGAATTGTCTCCAGATGGTCAGAAATGGTAATTTTTTAATTTTTAATTTTTTGACTGTAAATGACTGTTGCTTGTGAATTATCACTTTTGGAACTAAATTAACCCCTTCGATGCTCATGACGGAACGGTTCCGTCATGAGCATCGGTTGAGCTGTGCTCATGACGGAACCGTTCCGTCATGACCACGCCCGCGCTAGAACCCTTCAGCACCGCGGGGGAATCCGCGCAGCACTGAAGGGGTTAAGTGAGTTTAGAGTCATTTTAATGCCTGAAATTGGTCGAAATAGAAGCTTCTGAGCAGGAGAAAAAGTCTGTAAAAATGGCAATTTTGGTCACATTGAGGCTTTAAGAAAGTAATTATTCAACATTAGGCACAATCCAAATAACATTTTGAATACATTTTTCTACAGTCCAAAAAATCAATTTTCTGATGAAAAGCGATGACCCGTGACCTGTCGAACTGTCTCCAGATGGTCAGAAATGGTAATTTTTTAATGTTTAATTTTTTGACTGTAAATGACTATTGCTTGTGAATTATCACTTTTGGAACTAAATTAAGTGAGTTTAGAGTCATTTTAATGCCTGAAATTGGTCAAATTAGAAGCTTCTGAGTGGGAGAAAAAGTCTGTAAAGATGGGAATTTTGGTCACATTGAGGCTTTAAAAAGTAGTTATTCAACATGAGGCACAATCCAAATGACATTTTGAATCAATTTTTCTACAGTCCAAAAAATCTTTTTTCTGATGAAAAACGATGACCCGTGACCTGTCGAATTGTCTCCAGATGGTCAGAAATGGTAATTTTTTAATTTTTAATTTTTTGACTGTAAATGACTGTTGCTTGTGAATTATCACTTTTGGAACTAAATTAAGTGAGTTTAGAGTCATTTTAATGCCTGAAATTGGTCAAATTAGAAGCTTCTGAGTGGGAGAAAAAGTCTGTAAAGATGGCAATTTTGGTCACATTGAGGCTTTAAAAAGTAGTTATTCAACATGAGGCACAATCCAAATGATATTTTGAATCAATTTTTCTACAGTCCAAAAAATCAATTTTCTGATGAAAAACGACGACCCGTGACCTGTCGAACTGTCTCCAGATCGTCAGAAATGGTAATTTTTAATGTTTAATTTTTTGACTGTAAATGACTATTGCTTGTGAATTATCACTTTTGGAACTAAATTAAGTGAATTTAGAGTCATTTTAATGCCAGAAATTGGTCGAAATAGAAGCTTCTGAGTTTGATAAAAAGTCTGTAAAAATGGCAATTTTGGTCACATTGATGCTTTAAAAAGTAGTTCTTCAACATGAGGCACAATCCAAATGATATTTTGAATCAATTTTTCTACAGTCCAAAAAATCAATTTTCTGATGAAAAACGATGACCCGTGCGTGACCTGTCGAACTGTCTCCAGATGGTCAGAAATGGTAATTTTTTAATGTTTAATTTTTTGACTGTAAATGACTATTGCTTGTGAATTATCACTTTTGGAACTAAATTAAGTCAGTTTAGAGTCGTTTTAATGCCTGAAATTGTTCGAAATAGAAGCTTCTGAGTAGGAGAAAAAGTCTGTAAAAATGGCAATTTTGGTCACATTGAGGCTTTAAAAAGTAGTTATTCAACATGAGGCACAAACCAAATAACATTTTGAATCAATTTTTCTACAGTCCAAAAAATCAATTTTCTGATGAAAAACGATGACCCGTGACCTGTCGAACTGTCTCCAGATGGTCAGAAATGGTAATTTTTTAATGTTTAATTTTTTGACTGTAAATGACTATTGCTTGTGAATTATCACTTTTGGAACTAAATTAAGTGAGTTTAGAGTAATTTTAATGCCTGAAATTGGTTGAAATAGAAGCTTCTGAGTAGGAAAAAAAGTCTGTAAAAATGGCAATTTTGGTCACATTGAGGCTTTAAAAAGTAGTTATTCAACATGAGGAACACTCCAAATGACATTTTGAATCATTTTTTCTACAGTCCAAAAAATACATTTTCTGATGAAAAACGATGACCCGTGACCTTTCGAACTGTCTCCAGATGGTCAGAAATGGTAATTTTTTAATGTTGAATTTTTTGACTGTAAATGACTATTGCTTGTGAATTATCACTTTTGGAACTAAATTAAGTGAGTTTAGAGTCATTTTAATGCCTGAAATTGGTCGAAATAGAAGCTTCTGAGTGGGAGAAAAAGTCTGTAAAGATGGCAATTTTGGTCACATTGAGGCTTTAAAAAGTATTTATTCAACATGAGGCACAATCCAAATGACATTTTGAATCAATTTTTCTACAGTCCAAAAAATCTATTTTCTGATGAAAAACGATGACCCGTGACCTGTCGAATTGTCTCCAGATGGTCAGAAATGGTAATTTTTTAATTTTTAATTTTTTTGACTGTAAATGACTGTTGCTTGTGAATTATCACTTTTGGAACTAAATCAAGTGAGTTTAGAGTCATTTTAATGCCTGAAATTGGTCGAAATAGAAGCTTCTGAGTAGGATAAAAAGTCTGTAAAAATGGCAATTTTGGTCACATTGAGGCTTCAAGAAAGTAATTATTCAACATTAGGCACAATCCAAATACCATTTTGAATACATTTTTCTACAGTCCAAAAAATCAATTTTCTGATGAAAAACGATGACCCGGGACCTGTCGAACTGTCTCCAGATGGTAAAAAATGGTAATTTTTTAATGTTTAATTTTTTGACTGTAAATGACTATTGCTTGTGAATTATCACTTGTGGAACTAAATTAAGTGAATTTAGAGTCATTTTAATGCCAGAAATTGGTCGAAATAGAAGCTTCTGAGTAGGATAAAAAGTCTGTAAAAATTGCAATTTTGGTCACATTGAGGCTTTAAAAAGTAGTTATTCAACATGAGGCACAATCCAAATGAAATTTTGAATCAATTTTTCTACAATCCAAAATATCAATTTTCTGATAAAAAACGATGACCCGTGACCTGTGGAACTGTCTCCAGATGGTTAGAAATGGTAATTTTTTTTATTGTTTAATTTTTTGACTGTAAATGACTATTGCTTGTGAATTATCACTTTTGGAACTAAATTAAGTGAGTTTAGAGTCATTTTAATGTCGTAATTGGTCGAAATAGAAGCTTCTGAGTAGGATAAAAAGTCTGTAAAAATGGCAATTTTGGTCACATTGAGGCTTTAAAAAGTAGTTATTCAACATGAGGCACAATCCAAATGACATTTTGAATCAATTTTTCTACAGCCAAAAAAATCAAATTTCTGATGAAAAACGATGACCCGTGACCTGTCGAATTGTCTCCAGATGGTCAGAAATGGTAATTTTTTAATTTTTAATTTTTTGACTGTAAATGACTGTTGCTTGTGAATTATCACTTTTGGAACTAAATTAACCCCTTCGATGCTCATGACGGAACGGTTCCGTCATGAGCATCGGTTGAGCTGTGCTCATGACGGAACCGTTCCGTCATGACCACGCCCGCGCTAGAACCCTTCAGCACCGCGGGGGAATCCGCGCAGCGCTGAAGGGGTTAAGTGAGTTTAGAGTCATTTTAATGCCTGAAATTGGTCGAAATAGAAGCTTCTGAGCAGGAGAAAAAGTCTGTAAAAATGGCAATTTTGGTCACATTGAGGCTTTAAGAAAGTAATTATTCAACATTAGGCACAATCCAAATAACATTTTGAATACATTTTTCTACAGTCCAAAAAATCAATTTTCTGATGAAAAACGATGACCCGTGACCTGTCGAACTGTCTCCAGATGGTCAGAAATGGTAATTTTTTAATGTTTAATTTTTTGACTGTAAATGACTATTGCTTGTGAATTATCACTTTTGGAACTAAATTAAGTGAGTTTAGAGTCATTTTAATGCCTGAAATTGGTCAAATTAGGAGCTTCTGAGTGGGAGAAAAAGTCTGTAAAGATGGCAATTTTGGTCACATTGAGGCTTTAAAAAGTAGTTATTCAACATGAGGCACAATCCAAATGACATTTTGAATCAATTTTTCTACAGTCCAAAAAATCTTTTTTCTGATGAAAAACGATGACCCGTGACCTGTCGAATTGTCTCCAGATGGTCAGAAATGGTAATTTTTTAATTTTTAATTTTTTGACTGTAAATGACTGTTGCTTGTGAATTATCACTTTTGGAACTAAATTAAGTGAGTTTAGAGTCATTTTAATGCCTGAAATTGGTCGAAATAGAAGCTTCTGAGTAGGATAAAAAGTCTGTAAAAATGGCAATTTTGGTCACATTGAGGCTTTAAAAAGTAGTTATTCAACATGAGGCACAATCCAAATTACATTTTGAATCAATTTTTCTACAATCCAAAATATCAATTTTCTGATGAAAAACGATGACCCGTGACCTGTCGAACTGTCTCCAGATGGTCAGAAATGGTAATTTTTTAATGTTTAATTTTTTGACTGTAAATGACTATTGCTTGTAAATTATCACTTTTGGAACTAAATTAAGTGAATTTAGAGTCATTTTAATGCCTGAAATTGGTCGAAATAGAAGCTTCTGAGTAGGATAAAACGTCTGTAAAAATGGCAATTTTGGTCACATTGAGGCTTTAAAAAGTAGTTATTCAACATGAGGCACAAACCAAATGACATTTTGAATCAATTTTTCTACAGTCCAAAAAATCAATTTTCTGATGAAAAACGATGACCCGTGACCTGTCGAACTGTCTCCAGATGGTCAGAAATGGTAATTTTTTAATGTTTAATTTTTTGACTGTAAATGACTATTGCTTGTGAATTATCACTTTTGGAACTAAATTAAGTGAGTTTAGAGTAATTTTAATGCCTGAAATTGGTTGAAATAGAAGCTTCTGAGTAGGAAAAAAAGTCTGTAAAAATGGCAATTTTGGTCACATTGAGGCTTTAAAAAGTAGTTATTCAACATGAGGAACACTCCAAATGACATTTTGAATCATTTTTTCTACAGTCCAAAAAATACATTTTCTGATGAAAAACGATGACCCGTGACCTGTCGAACTGTCTCCAGATGGTCAGAAATGGTAATTTTTTAATGTTGAATTTTTTGACTGTAAATGACTATTGCTTGTGAATTATCACTTTTGGAACTAAATTAAGTGAGTTTAGAGTCATTTTAATGCCTGAAATTGGTCGAAATAGAAGCTTCTGAGTGGGAGAAAAAGTCTGTAAAGATGGCAATTTTGGTCACATTGAGGCTTTAAAAAGTATTTATTCAACATGAGGCACAATCCAAATGACATTTTGAATCAATTTTTCTACAGTCCAAAAAATCTATTTTCTGATGAAAAACGATGACCCGTGACCTGTCGAATTGTCTCCAGATGGTCAGAAATGGTAATTTTTTAATTTTTAATTTTTTTGACTGTAAATGACTGTTGCTTGTGAATTATCTCTTTTGGAACTAAATTAAGTGAGTTTAGAGTCATTTTAATGCCTGAAATTGGTCGAAATAGAAGCTTCTGAGCAGGAGAAAAAGTCTGTAAAAATGGCAATTTTGGTCACATTGAGGCTTTAAGAAAGTAATTATTCAACATTAGGCAAAATCCAAATAACATTTTGAATACATTTTTCTACAGTCCAAAAAATCAATTTTCTGATGAAAAACGATGACCCGTGACCTGTCGAACTGTCTCCAGATGGTCAGAAATGGTAATTTTTTAATGTTTAATTTTTTGACTGTAAATGACTATTGCTTGTGAATTATCACTTTTGGAACTAAATTAAGTGAATTTAGAGTCATTTTAATGCCAGAAATTGGTCGAAATAGAAGCTTCTGAGTAGGATAAAAAGTCTGTAAAAATGCCAATTTTGGTCACATTGAGGCTTTAAAAAGTAGTTATTCAACATGAGGCACAATCCAAATGATATTTTGAATCAATTTTTCTACAGTCCAAAAAATCTATTTTCTGATGAAAAACGATGACCCGTGACCTGTCGAATTGTCTCCAGATGGTCAGAAATGGTAATTTTTTCATGTTTAATTTTTTGACTGTAAATGACTATTGCTTGTGAATTATCACTTTTGGAACTAAATTAAGTGAGTTTAGAGTCATTTTAATGCCTGAAATTGGTCAAATTAGAAGCTTCTGAGTGGGAGAAAAAGTCTGTAAAGATGGCAATTTTGGTCACATTGAGGCTTTAAAAAGTAGTTATTCAACATAAGGCACAATCCAAATGATATTTTGAATCAATTTTTCTACAGTCCAAAAAATCAATTTTCTGATGAAAAACGACGACCCGTGACCTGTCGAACTGTCTCCAGATCGTCAGAAATGGTAATTTTTAATGTTTAATTTTTTGACTGTAAATGACTATTGCTTGTGAATTATCACTTTTGGAACTAAATTAAGTGAATTTAGAGTCATTTTAATGCCAGAAATTGGTCGAAATAGAAGCTTCTGAGTTTGATAAAAAGTCTGTAAAAATGGCAATTTTGGTCACATTGAGGCTTTAAAAAGTAGTTCTTCAACATGAGGCACAATCCAAATGATATTTTGAATCAATTTTTCTACAGTCCAAAAAATCAATTTTCTGATGAAAAACTATGACCCGTGACCTGTCGAACTGTCTCCAGATGGTCAGAAATGGTAATTTTTTAATGTTTAATTTTTTGACTGTAAATGACTATTGCTTGTGAATTATCACTTTTGGAACTAAATTAAGTCAGTTTAGAGTCGTTTTAATGCCTGAAATTGTTCGAAATAGAAGCTTCTGAGTAGGAGAAAAAGTCTGTAAAAATGGCAATTTTGGTCACATTGAGGCTTTAAAAAGTAGTTATTCAACATGAGGCACAAACCAAATAACATTTTGAATCAATTTTTCTACAGTCCAAAAAATCAATTTTCTGATGAAAAACGATGACCCGTGACCTGTCGAACTGTCTCCAGATGGTCAGAAATGGTAATTTTTTAATGTTTAATTTTTTGACTGTAAATGACTATTGCTTGTGAATTATCACTTTTGGAACTAAATTAAGTGAGTTTAGAGTAATTTTAATGCCTGAAATTGGTTGAAATAGAAGCTTCTGAGTAGGAAAAAAAGTCTGTAAAAATGGCAATTTTGGTCACATTGAGGCTTTAAAAAGTAGTTATTCAACATGAGGAACACTCCAAATGACATTTTGAATCATTTTTTCTACAGTCCAAAAAATACATTTTCTGATGAAAAACGATGACCCGTGACCTTTCGAACTGTCTCCAGATGGTCAGAAATGGTAATTTTTTAATGTTGAATTTTTTGACTGTAAATGACTATTGCTTGTGAATTATCACTTTTGGAACTAAATTAAGTGAGTTTAGAGTCATTTTAATGCCTGAAATTGGTCGAAATAGAAGCTTCTGAGTGGGAGAAAAAGTCTGTAAAGATGGCAATTTTGGTCACATTGAGGCTTTAAAAAGTATTTATTCAACATGAGGCACAATCCAAATGACATTTTGAATCAATTTTTCTACAGTCCACAAAATCTATTTTCTGATGAAAAACGATGACCCGTGACCTGTCGAATTGTCTCCAGATGGTCAGAAATGGTAATTTTTTAATTTTTAATTTTTTTGACTGTAAATGACTGTTGCTTGTGAATTATCTCTTTTGGAACTAAATTAAGTGAGTTTAGAGTCATTTTAATGCCTGAAATTGGTCGAAATAGAAGCTTCTGAGCAGGAGAAAAAGTCTGTAAAAATGGCAATTTTGGTCACATTGAGGCTTCAAGAAAGTAATTATTCAACATTAGGCACAATCCAAATACCATTTTGAATACATTTTTCTACAGTCCAAAAAATCAATTTTCTGATGAAAAACGATGACCCGGGACCTGTCGAACTGTCTCCAGATGGTCAAAAATGGTAATTTTTTAATGTTTAATTTTTTGACTGTAAATGACTATTGCTTGTGAATTATCACTTGTGGAACTAAATTAAGTGAATTTAGAGTCATTTTAATGCCAGAAATTGGTCGAAATAGAAGCTTCTGAGTAGGATAAAAAGTCTGTAAAAATTGCAATTTTGGTCACATTGAGGCTTTAAAAAGTAGTTATTCAACATGAGGCACAATCCAAATGAAATTTTGAATCAATTTTTCTACAATCCAAAATATCAATTTTCTGATAAAAAACGATGACCCGTGACCTGTGGAACTGTCTCCAGATGGTTAGAAATGGTAATTTTTTTTATTGTTTAATTTTTTGACTGTAAATGACTATTGCTTGTGAATTATCACTTTTGGAACTAAATTAAGTGAGTTTAGAGTCATTTTAATGTCGTAATTGGTCGAAATAGAAGCTTCTGAGTAGGATAAAAAGTCTGTAAAAATGGCAATTTTGGTCACATTGAGGCTTTAAAAAGTAGTTATTCAACATGAGGCACAATCCAAATGACATTTTGAATCAATTTTTCTACAGCCAAAAAAATCAAATTTCTGATGAAAAACGATGACCCGTGACCTGTCGAATTGTCTCCAGATGGTCAGAAATGGTAATTTTTTTATTTTTAATTTTTTGACTGTAAATGACTGTTGCTTGTGAATTATCACTTTTGGAACTAAATTAACCCCTTCGATGCTCATGACGGAACGGTTCCGTCATGAGCATCGGTTGAGCTGTGCTCATGACGGAACAGTTCCGTCATGACCACGCCCGCGCTAGAACCCTTCAGCACCGCGGGGGAATCCGCGCAGCGCTGAAGGGGTTAAGTGAGTTTAGAGTCATTTTAATGCCTGAAATTGGTCGAAATAGAAGCTTCTGAGCAGGAGAAAAAGTCTGTAAAAATGGCAATTTTGGTCACATTGAGGCTTTAAGAAAGTAATTATTCAACATTAGGCACAATCCAAATAACATTTTGAATACATTTTTCTACAGTCCAAAAAATCAATTTTCTGATGAAAAACGATGACCCGTGACCTGTCGAACTGTCTCCAGATGATCAGAAATGGTAATTTTTTAATGTTTAATTTTTTGACTGTAAATGACTATTGCTTGTGAATTATCACTTTTGGAACTAAATTAAGTGAGTTTAGAGTCATTTTAATGCCTGAAATTGGTCAAATTAGAAGCTTCTGAGTGGGAGAAAAAGTCTGTAAAGATGGCAATTTTGGTCACATTGAGGCTTTAAAAAGTAGTTATTCAACATGAGGCACAATCCAAATGACATTTTGAATCAATTTTTCTACAGTCCAAAAAATCTTTTTTCTGATGAAAAACGATGACCCGTGACCTGTCGAATTGTCTCCAGATGGTCAGAAATGGTAATTTTTTAATTTTTAATTTTTTGACTGTAAATGACTGTTGCTTGTGAATTATCACTTTTGGAACTAAATTAAGTGAGTTTAGAGTCATTTTAATGCCTGAAATTGGTCGAAATAGAAGCTTCTGAGTAGGATAAAAAGTCTGTAAAAATGGCAATTTTGGTCACATTGAGGCTTTAAAAAGTAGTTATTCAACATGAGGCACAATCCAAATTACATTTTGAATCAATTTTTCTACAGTCCAAAAAATCAATTTTCTGATGAAAAACGATGACCCGTGACCTGTCGAACTGTCTCCAGATGGTCAGAAATGGTAATTTTTTAATGTTTAATTTTTTGACTGTAAATGACTATTGCTTGTGAATTATCACTTTTGGAACTAAATTAAGTGAGTTTAGAGTAATTTTAATGCCTGAAATTGGTTGAAATAGAAGCTTCTGAGTAGGAAAAAAAGTCTGTAAAAATGGCAATTTTGGTCACATTGAGGCTTTAAAAAGTAGTTATTCAACATGAGGAACACTCCAAATGACATTTTGAATCATTTTTTCTACAGTCCAAAAAATACATTTTCTGATGAAAAACGATGACCCGTGACCTGTCGAACTGTCTCCAGATGGTCAGAAATGGTAATTTTTTAATGTTGAATTTTTTGACTGTAAATGACTATTGCTTGTGAATTATCACTTTTGGAACTAAATTAAGTGAGTTTAGAGTCATTTTAATGCCTGAAATTGGTCGAAATAGAAGCTTCTGAGTGGGAGAAAAAGTCTGTAAAGATGGCAATTTTGGTCACATTGAGGCTTTAAAAAGTATTTATTCAACATGAGGCACAATCCAAATGACATTTTGAATCAATTTTTCTACAGTCCAAAAAATCTATTTTCTGATGAAAAACGATGACCCGTGACCTGTCGAATTGTCTCCAGATGGTCAGAAATGGTAATTTTTTAATGTTTAATTTTTTGACTGTAAATGACTATTGCTTGTAAATTATCACTTTTGGAACTAAATTAAGTGAATTTAGAGTCATTTTAATGCCTGAAATTGGTCGAAATAGAAGCTTCTGAGTAGGATAAAACGTCTGTAAAAATGGCAATTTTGGTCACATTGAGGCTTTAAAAAGTAGTTATTCAACATGAGGCACAAACCAAATGACATTTTGAATCAATTTTTCTACAGTCCAAAAAATCAATTTTCTGATGAAAAACGATGACCCGTGACCTGTCGAACTGTCTCCAGATGGTCAGAAATGGTAATTTTTTAATGTTTAATTTTTTGACTGTAAATGACTATTGCTTGTGAATTATCACTTTTGGAACTAAATTAAGTGAGTTTAGAGTCATTTTAATGCCTGAAATTGGTCGAAATAGAAGCTTCTGAGTGGGAGAAAAAGTCTGTAAAGATGGCAATTTTGGTCACATTGAGGCTTTAAAAAGTATTTATTCAACATGAGGCACAATCCAAATGACATTTTGAATCAATTTTTCTACAGTCCAAAAAATCTATTTTCTGATGAAAAATGATGACCCGTGACCTGTCGAATTGTCTCCAGATGGTCAGAAATGGTAATTTTTTAATTTTTAATTTTTTTGACTGTAAATGACTGTTGCTTGTGAATTATCACTTTTGGAACTAAATTAAGTGAGTTTAGAGTCATTTTAATGCCTGAAATTGGTCGAAATTGAAGCTTCTGAGTAGGATAAAAAGTCTGTAAAAATGGCAATTTTGGTCACATTGAGGCTTCAAGAAAGTAATTATTCAACATTAGGCACAATCCAAATACCATTTTGAATACATTTTTCTACAGTCCAAAAAATCAATTTTCTGATGAAAAACGATGACCCGGGACCTGTCGAACTGTCTCCAGATGGTCAAAAATGGTAATTTTTTAATGTTTAATTTTTTGACTGTAAATGACTATTGCTTGTGAATTATCACTTGTGGAACTAAATTAAGTGAATTTAGAGTCATTTTAATGCCAGAAATTGGTCGAAATAGAAGCTTCTGAGTAGGATAAAAAGTCTGTAAAAATTGCAATTTTGGTCACATTGAGGCTTTAAAAAGTAGTTATTCAACATGAGGCACAATCCAAATGAAATTTTGAATCAATTTTTCTACAATCCAAAATATCAATTTTCTGATAAAAAACGATGACCCGTGACCTGTGGAACTGTCTCCAGATGGTTAGAAATGGTAATTTTTTTTATTGTTTAATTTTTTGACTGTAAATGACTATTGCTTGTGAATTATCACTTTTGGAACTAAATTAAGTGAGTTTAGAGTCATTTTAATGTCGTAATTGGTCGAAATAGAAGCTTCTGAGTAGGATAAAAAGTCTGTAAAAATGGCAATTTTGGTCACATTGAGGCTTTAAAAAGTAGTTATTCAACATGAGGCACAATCCAAATGACATTTTGAATCAATTTTTCTACAGTCCAAAAAATCTTTTTTCTGATGAAAAACGATGACCCGTCACCTGTCGAATTGTCTCCAGATGGTCAGAAATGGTAATTTTTTAATTTTTAATTTTTTGACTGTAAATGACTGTTGCTTGTGAATTATCACTTTTGGAACTAAATTAACCCCTTCGATGCTCATGACGGAACGGTTCCGTCATGAGCATCGGTTGAGCTGTGCTCATGACGGAACCGTTCCGTCATGACCACGCCCGTGCTAGAACCCTTCAGCACCGCGGGGGAATCCGCGCAGCGCTGAAGGGGTTAAGTGAGTTTAGAGTCATTTTAATGCCTGAAATTGGTCGAAATAGAAGCTTCTGAGCAGGAGAAAAAGTCTGTAAAAATGGCAATTTTGGTCACATTGAGGCTTTAAGAAAGTAATTATTCAACATTAGGCACAATCCAAATAACATTTTGAATACATTTTTCTACAGTCCAAAAAATCAATTTTCTGATGAAAAACGATGACCCGTGACCTGTCGAACTGTCTCCAGATGGTCAGAAATGGTAATTTTTTAATGTTTAATTTTTTGACTGTAAATGACTATTGCTTGTGAATTATCACTTTTGGAACTAAATTAAGTGAGTTTAGAGTCATTTTAATGCCTGAAATTGGTCAAATTAGGAGCTTCTGAGTGGGAGAAAAAGTCTGTAAAGATGGCAATTTTGGTCACATTGAGGCTTTAAAAAGTAGTTATTCAACATGAGGCACAATCCAAATGACATTTTGAATCAATTTTTCTACAGTCCAAAAAATCTTTTTTCTGATGAAAAACGATGACCCGTGACCTGTCGAATTGTCTCCAGATGGTCAGAAATGGTAATTTTTTAATTTTTAATTTTTTGACTGTAAATGACTGTTGCTTGTGAATTATCACTTTTGGAACTAAATTAAGTGAGTTTAGAGTCATTTTAATGCCTGAAATTGGTCGAAATAGAAGCTTCTGAGTAGGATAAAAAGTCTGTAAAAATGGCAATTTTGGTCACATTGAGGCTTTAAAAAGTAGTTATTCAACATGAGGCACAATCCAAATTACATTTTGAATCAATTTTTCTACAATCCAAAATATCAATTTTCTGATGAAAAACGATGACCCGTGACCTGTCGAACTGTCTCCAGATGGTCAGAAATGGTAATTTTTTAATGTTTAATTTTTTGACTGTAAATGACTATTGCTTGTAAATTATCACTTTTGGAACTAAATTAAGTGAATTTAGAGTCATTTTAATGCCTGAAATTGGTCGAAATAGAAGCTTCTGAGTAGGATAAAACGTCTGTAAAAATGGCAATTTTGGTCACATTGAGGCTTTAAAAAGTAGTTATTCAACATGAGGCACAAACCAAATGACATTTTGAATCAATTTTTCTACAGTCCAAAAAATCAATTTTCTGATGAAAAACGATGACCCGTGACCTGTCGAACTGTCTCCAGATGGTCAGAAATGGTAATTTTTTAATGTTTAATTTTTTGACTGTAAATGACTATTGCTTGTGAATTATCACTTTTGGAACTAAATTAAGTGAGTTTAGAGTAATTTTAATGCCTGAAATTGGTTGAAATAGAAGCTTCTGAGTAGGAAAAAAAGTCTGTAAAAATGGCAATTTTGGTCACATTGAGGCTCTAAAAAGTAGTTATTCAACATGAGGAACACTCCAAATGACATTTTGAATCATTTTTTCTACAGTCCAAAAAATACATTTTCTGATGAAAAACGATGACCCGTGACCTGTCGAACTGTCTCCAGATGGTCAGAAATGGTAATTTTTGAATGTTTAATTTTTTGACTGTAAATGACTATTGCTTCTGAATTATCACTTTTGGAACTAAATTAAGTGAATTTAGAGTCATTTTAATGCCAGAAATTGGTCGAAATAGAAGCTTCTGAGTAGGATAAAAAGTCTGTAAAAATGCCAATTTTGGTCACATTGAGGCTTTAAAAAGTAGTTATTCAACATGAGGCACAATCCAAATGATATTTTGAATCAATTTTTCTACAGTCCAAAAAATCAATTTTCTTATGAAAAACGATGACCCGTGACCTGTCGAACTGTCTCCAGATGGTCAGAAATGGTAATTTTTTAATGTTTAATTTTTTGACTGTAAATGACTATTGCTTGTGAATTATCACTTTTGGAACTAAATTAAGTGAGTTTAGAGTCATTTTAATGCCTGAAATTGGTCAAATTAGAAGCTTCTGAGTGGGAGAAAAAGTCTGTAAAGATGGCAATTTTGGTCACATTGAGGCTTTAAAAAGTAGTTATTCAACATGAGGCACAATCCAAATGACATTTTGAATCAATTTTTCTACAGTCCAAAAAATCTTTTTTCTGATGAAAAACGATGACCCGTGACCTGTCGAATTGTCTCCAGATGGTCAGAAATGGTAATTTTTTAATTTTTAATTTTTTGACTGTAAATGACTGTTGCTTGTGAATTATCACTTTTGGAACTAAATTAAGTGAGTTTAGAGTCATTTTAATGCCTGAAATTGGTCGAAATAGAAGCTTCTGAGTAGGATAAAAAGTCTGTAAAAATGGCAATTTTGGTCACATTGAGGCTTTAAAAAGTAGTTATTCAACATGAGGCACAATCCAAATTACATTTTGAATCAATTTTTCTACAATCCAAAATATCAATTTTCTGATGAAAAACAATGACCCGTGACCTGTCGAACTGTCTCCAGATGGTCAGAAATGGTAATTTTTTAATGTTTAATTTTTTGACTGTAAATGACTATTGCTTGTAAATTATCACTTTTGGAACTAAATTAAGTGAATTTAGAGTCATTTTAATGCCTGAAATTGGTCGAAATAGAAGCTTCTGAGTAGGATAAAACGTCTGTAAAAATGGCAATTTTGGTCACATTGAGGCTTTAAAAAGTAGTTATTCAACATGAGGCACAAACCAAATGACATTTTGAATCAATTTTTCTACAGTCCAAAAAATCAATTTTCTGATGAAAAACGATGACCCGTGACCTGTCGAACTGTCTCCAGATGGTCAGAAATGGTAATTTTTTAATGTTTAATTTTTTGACTGTAAATGACTATTGCTTGTGAATTATCACTTTTGGAACTAAATTAAGTGAGTTTAGAGTCATTTTAATCCCTGAAATTGGTCAAATTAGAAGCTTCTGAGTGGGAGAAAAAGTCTGTAAAGATGGCAATTTTGGTCACATTGAGGCTTTAAAAAGTAGTTATTCAACATGAGGCACAAACCAAATGACATTTTGAATCAATTTTTCTACAGTCCAAAAAATCAATTTTCTGATGAAAAACGATGACCCGTGACCTGTCGAACTGTCTCCAGATGGTCAGAAATGGTAATTTTTTAATGTTTAATTTTTTGACTGTAAATGACTATTGCTTGTGAATTATCACTTTTGGAACTAAATTAAGTGAGTTTAGAGTCATTTTAATGCCTGAAATTGGTCAAATTAGAAGCTTCTGAGTGGGAGAAAAAGTCTGTAAAGATGGCAATTTTGGTCACATTGAGGCTTTAAAAAGTAGTTATTCAACATGAGGCACAATCCAAATGACATTTTGAATCAATTTTTCTACAGTCCAAAAAATCTTTTTTCTGATGAAAAACGATGACCCGTGACCTGTCGAATTGTCTCCAGATGGTCAGAAATGGTAATTTTTTAATTTTTAATTTTTTGACTGTAAATGACTGTTGCTTGTGAATTATCACTTTTGGAACTAAATTAAGTGAGTTTAGAGTCATTTTAATGCCTGAAATTGGTCGAAATAGAAGCTTCTGAGCAGGAGAAAAAGTCTGTAAAAATGGCAATTTTGGTCACATTGAGGCTTTAAGAAAGTAATTATTCAACATTAGGCACAATCCAAATAACATTTTGAATACATTTTTCTACAGTCCAAAAAATCAATTCTCTGATGAAAAACGATGACCCGTGACCTGTCGAACTGTCTCCAGATGGTCAGAAATGGTAATTTTTTAATGTTTAATTTTTTGACTGTAAATGACTATTGCTTGTGAATTATCACTTTTGGAACTAAATTAAGTGAGTTTAGAGTCATTTTAATGCCTGAAATTGGTCAAATTAGAAGCTTCTGAGTGGGAGAAAAAGTCTGTAAAGATGGCAATTTTGGTCACATTGAGGCTTTAAAAAGTAGTTATTCAACATGAGGCACAATCCAAATGACATTTTGAATCAATTTTTCTACAGTCCAAAAAATCTTTTTTCTGATGAAAAACGATGACCCGTGACCTGTCGAATTGTCTCCAGATGGTCAGAAATGGTAATTTTTTAATTTTTAATTTTTTGACTGTAAATGACTGTTGCTTGTGAATTATCACTTTTGGAACTAAATTAAGTGAGTTTAGAGTCATTTTAATGCCTGAAATTGGTCGAAATAGAAGCTTCTGAGTAGGATAAAAAGTCTGTAAAAATGGCAATTTTGGTCACATTGAGGCTTCAAGAAAGTAATTATTCAACATTAGGCACAATCCAAATACCATTTTGAATACATTTTTCTACAGTCCAAAAAATACATTTTCTGATGAAAAACGATGACCCGTGACCTGTCGAACTGTCTCCAGATGGTCAAAAATGGTAATTTTTTAATGTTTAATTTTTTGACTGTAAATGACTATTGCTTGTGAATTATCACTTGTGGAACTAAATTAAGTGAATTTAGAGTCATTTTAATGCCAGAAATTGGTCGAAATAGAAGCTTCTGAGTAGGATAAAAAGTCTGTAAAAATTGCAATTTTGGTCACATTGAGGCTTTAAAAAGTAGTTATTCAACATGAGGCACAATCCAAATGAAATTTTGAATCAATTTTTCTACAATCCAAAATATCAATTTTCTGATAAAAAACGATGACCCGTGACCTGTGGAACTGTCTCCAGATGGTTAGAAATGGTAATTTTTTTTATTGTTTAATTTTTTGACTGTAAATGACTATTGCTTGTGAATTATCACTTTTGGAACTAAATTAAGTGAGTTTAGAGTCATTTTAATGTCGTAATTGGTCGAAATAGAAGCTTCTGAGTAGGATAAAAAGTCTGTAAAAATGGCAATTTTGGTCACATTGAGGCTTTAAAAAGTAGTTATTCAACATGAGGCACAATCCAAATGACATTTTGAATCAATTTTTCTACAGTCCAAAAAATCTTTTTTCTGATGAAAAACGATGACCCGTGACCTGTCGAATTGTCTCCAGATGGTCAGAAATGGTAATTTTTTAATTTTTAATTTTTTGACTGTAAATGACTGTTGCTTGTAAATTATCACTTTTGGAACTAAATTAACCCCTTCGATGCTCATGACGGAACGGTTCCGTCATGAGCATCGGTTGAGCTGTGCTCATGACGGAACCGTTCCGTCATGACCACGCCCGCGCTAGAACCCTTCAGCACCGCGGGGGAATCCGCGCAGCGCTGAAGGGGTTAAGTGAGTTTAGAGTCATTTTAATGCCTGAAATTGGTCGAAATAGAAGCTTCTGAGCAGGAGAAAAAGTCTGTAAAAATGGCAATTTTGGTCACATTGAGGCTTTAAGAAAGTAATTATTCAACATTAGGCACAATCCAAATAACATTTTGAATACATTTTTCTACAGTCCAAAAAATCAATTTTCTGATGAAAAACGATGACCCGTGACCTGTCGAACTGTCTCCAGATGGTCAGAAATGGTAATTTTTTAATGTTTAATTTTTTGACTGTAAATGACTATTGCTTGTGAATTATCACTTTTGGAACTAAATTAAGTGAGTTTAGAGTCATTTTAATGCCTGAAATAGGTCAAATTAGAAGCTTCTGAGTGGGAGAAAAAGTCTGTAAAGATGGGAATTTTGGTCACATTGAGGCTTTAAAAAGTAGTTATTCAACATGAGGCACAATCCAAATGACATTTTGAATCAATTTTTCTACAGTCCAAAAAATCTTTTTTCTGATGAAAAACGATGACCCGTGACCTGTCGAATTGTCTCCAGATGGTCAGAAATGGTAATTTTTTAATTTTTAATTTTTTGACTGTAAATGACTGTTGCTTGTGAATTATCACTTTTGGAACTAAATTAAGTGAGTTTAGAGTCATTTTAATGCCTGAAATTGGTCGAAATAGAAGCTTCTGAGTAGGATAAAAAGTCTGTAAAAATGGCAATTTTGGTCACATTGAGGCTTTAAAAAGTAGTTATTCAACATGAGGCACAATCCAAATTACATTTTGAATCAATTTTTCTACAATCCAAAATATCAATTTTCTGATGAAAAACGATGACCCGTGACCTGTCGAACTGTCTCCAGATGGTCAGAAATGGTAATTTTTTAATGTTTAATTTTTTGACTGTAAATGACTATTGCTTGTAAATTATCACTTTTGGAACTAAATTAAGTGAATTTAGAGTCATTTTAATGCCTGAAATTGGTCGAAATAGAAGCTTCTGAGTAGGATAAAACGTCTGTAAAAATGGCAATTTTGGTCACATTGAGGCTTTAAAAAGTAGTTATTCAACATGAGGCACAAACCAAATGACATTTTGAATCAATTTTTCTACAGTCCAAAAAATCAATTTTCTGATGAAAAACGATGACCCGTGACCCGTCGAACTGTCTCCAGATGGTCAGAAATGGTAATTTTTTAATGTTTAATTTTTTGACTGTAAATGACTATTGCTTGTGAATTATCACTTTTGGAACTAAATTAAGTGAGTTTAGAGTAATTTTAATGCCTGAAATTGGTTGAAATAGAAGCTTCTGAGTAGGAAAAAAAGTCTGTAAAAATGGCAATTTTGGTCACATTGAGGCTTTAAAAAGTAGTTATTCAACATGAGGAACACTCCAAATGACATTTTGAATCATTTTTTCTACAGTCCAAAAAATACATTTTCTGATGAAAAACGATGACCCGTGACCTGTCGAACTGTCTCCAGATGGTCAGAAATGGTAATTTTTTAATGTTGAATTTTTTGACTGTAAATGACTATTGCTTGTGAATTATCACTTTTGGAACTAAATTAAGTGAGTTTAGAGTCATTTTAATGCCTGAAATTGGTCGAAATAGAAGCTTCTGAGTGGGAGAAAAAGTCTGTAAAGATGGCAATTTTGGTCACATTGAGGCTTTAAAAAGTATTTATTCAACATGAGGCACAATCCAAATGACATTTTGAATCAATTTTTCTACAGTCCAAAAAATCTATTTTCTGATGAAAAACGAACACCCGTGACCTGTCGAATTGTCTCCAGATGGTCAGAAATGGTAATTTTTTAATTTTTAATTTTTTTGACTGTAAATGACTGTTGCTTGTGAATTATCTCTTTTGGAACTAAATTAAGTGAGTTTAGAGTCATTCTAATGCCTGAAATTGGTCGAAATAGAAGCTTCTGAGCAGGAGAAAAAGTCTGTAAAAATGGCAATTTTGGTCACATTGAGGCTTTAAGAAAGTAATTATTCAACATTAGGCAAAATCCAAATAACATTTTGAATACATTTTTCTACAGTCCAAAAAATCAATTTTCTGATGAAAAACGATGACCCGTGACCTGTCGAACTGTCTCCAGATGGTCAGAAATGGTAATTTTTTAATGTTTAATTTTTTGACTGTAAATTACTATTGCTTGTGAATTATCACTTTTGGAACTAAATTAAGTGAATTTAGAGTCATTTTAATGCCAGAAATTGGTCGAAATAGAAGCTTCTGAGTAGGATAAAAAGTCTGTAAAAATGCCAATTTTGGTCACATTGAGGCTTTAAAAAGTAGTTATTCAACATGAGGCACAATCCAAATGATATTTTGAATCAATTTTTCTACAGTCCAAAAAATCAATTTTCTTATGAAAAACGATGACCCGTGACCTGTCGAACTGTCTCCAGATGGTCAGAAATGGTAATTTTTTAATGTTTAATTTTTTGACTGTAAATGACTATTGCTTGTGAATTATCACTTTTGGAACTAAATTAAGTGAGTTTAGAGTCATTTTAATGCCTGAAATTGGTCAAATTAGAAGCTTCTGAGTGGGAGAAAAAGTCTGTAAAGATGGCAATTTTGGTCACATTGAGGCTTTAAAAAGTAGTTATTCAACATGAGGCACAATCCAAATTACATTTTGAATCAATTTTTCTACAATCCAAAATATCAATTTTCTGATGAAAAACAATGACCCGTGACCTGTCGAACTGTCTCCAGATGGTCAGAAATGGTAATTTTTTAATGTTTAATTTTTTGACTGTAAATGACTATTGCTTGTAAATTATCACTTTTGGAACTAAATTAAGTGAATTTAGAGTCATTTTAATGCCTGAAATTGGTCGAAATAGAAGCTTCTGAGTAGGATAAAACGTCTGTAAAAATGGCAATTTTGGTCACATTGAGGCTTTAAAAAGTAGTTATTCAACATGAGGCACAAACCAAATGACATTTTGAATCAATTTTTCTACAGTCCAAAAAATCAATTTTCTGATGAAAAACGATGACCCGTGACCTGTCGAACTGTCTCCAGATGGTCAGAAATGGTAATTTTTTAATGTTTAATTGTTTGACTGTAAATGACTATTGCTTGTGAATTATCACTTTTGGAACTAAATTAAGTGAGTTTAGAGTAATTTTAATGCCTGAAATTGGTTGAAATAGAAGCTTCTGAGTAGGAAAAAAAGTCTGTAAAAATGGCAATTTTGGTCACATTGAGGCTTTAAAAAGTAGTTATTCAACATGAGGAACACTCCAAATGACATTTTGAATCATTTTTTCTACAGTCCAAAAAATACATTTTCTGATGAAAAACGATGACCCGTGACCTGTCGAACTGTCTCCAGATGGTCAGAAATGGTAATTTTTTAATGTTGAATTTTTTGACTGTAAATGACTATTGCTTGTGAATTATCACTTTTGGAACTAAATTAAGTGAGTTTAGAGTCATTTTAATGCCTGAAATTGGTCGAAATAGAAGCTTCTGAGAGGGAGAAAAAGTCTGTAAAGATGGCAATTTTGGTCACATTGAGGCTTTAAAAAGTATTTATTCAACATGAGGCACAATCCAAATGACATTTTTAATCAATTTTTCTACAATCCAAAATATCAATTTTCTGATAAAAAACGATGACCCGTGACCTGTCGAACTGTCTCCAGATGGTCAGAAATGGTAATTTTTTAATGTTTAATTTTTTGACTGTAAATGACTATTGCTTGTGAATTATCACTTTTGGAACTAAATTAAGTGAGTTTAGAGTCATTTTAATGCCTGAAATTGGTCGAAATAGAAGCTTCTGAGTAGGATAAAAAGTCTGTAAAAATGGCAATTTTGGTCACATTGAGGCTTTAAGAAAGTAATTATTCAACATTAGGCACAATCCAAATAACATTTTGAATACATTTTTCTACAGTCCAAAAAATCAATTCTCTGATGAAAAACGATGACCCGTGACCTGTCGAACTGTCTCCAGATGGTCAGAAATGGTAATTTTTTAATGTTTAATTTTTTGACTGTAAATGACTATTGCTTGTGAATTATCACTTTTGGAACTAAATTAAGTGAGTTTAGAGTCATTTTAATGCCTGGAATTGGTCAAATTAGAAGCTTCTGAGTGGGAGAAAAAGTCTGTAAAGATGGCAATTTTGGTCACATTGAGGCTTTAAAAAGTAGTTATTCAACATGAGGCACAATCCAAATGACATTTTGAATCAATTTTTCTACAGTCCAAAAAATCTTTTTTCTGATGAAAAACGATGACCCGTGACCTGTCGAATTGTCTCCAGATGGTCAGAAATGGTAATTTTTTAATTTTTAATTTTTTGACTGTAAATGACTGTTGCTTGTGAATTATCACTTTTGGAACTAAATTAAGTGAGTTTAGAGTCATTTTAATGCCTGAAATTGGTCGAAATAGAAGCTTCTGAGTATTATAAAAAGTCTGTAAAAATGGCAATTTTGGTCACATTGAGGCTTCAAGAAAGTAATTATTCAACATTAGGCACAATCCAAATACCATATTGAATACATTTTTCTACAGTCCAAAAAATCAATTTTCTGATGAAAAACGATGACCCGGGACCTGTCGAACTGTCTCCAGATGGTCAAAAATGGTAATTTTTTAATGTTTAATTTTTTGACTGTAAATGACTATTGCTTGTGAATTATCACTTGTGGAACTAAATTAAGTGAATTTAGAGTCATTTTAATGCCAGAAATTGGTCGAAATAGAAGCTTCTGAGTAGGATAAAAAGTCTGTAAAAATGGCAATTTTGGTCACATTGAGGCTTTAAAAAGTAGTTATTCAACATGAGGCACAATCCAAATTACATTTTGAATCAATTTTTCTACAATCCAAAATATCAATTTTCTGATGAAAAACGATGACCCGTGACCTGTCGAACTGTCTCCAGATGGTCAGAAATGGTAATTTTTTAATGTTTAATTTTTTGACTGTAAATGACTATTGCTTGTAAATTATCACTTTTGGAACTAAATTAAGTGAATTTAGAGTCATTTTAATGCCTGAAATTGGTCGAAATAGAAGCTTCTGAGTAGGATAAAACGTCTGTAAAAATGGCAATTTTGGTCACATTGAGGCTTTAAAAAGTAGTTATTCAACATGAGGCACAAACCAAATGACATTTTGAATCAATTTTTCTACAGTCCAAAAAATCAATTTTCTGATGAAAAACGATGACCCGTGACCCGTCGAACTGTCTCCAGATGGTCAGAAATGGTAATTTTTTAATGTTTAATTTTTTGACTGTAAATGACTATTGCTTGTGAATTATCACTTTTGGAACTAAATTAAGTGAGTTTAGAGTAATTTTAATGCCTGAAATTGGTTGAAATAGAAGCTTCTGAGTAGGAAAAAAAGTCTGTAAAAATGGCAATTTTGGTCACATTGAGGCTTTAAAAAGTAGTTATTCAACATGAGGAACACTCCAAATGACATTTTGAATCATTTTTTCTACAGTCCAAAAAATACATTTTCTGATGAAAAACGATGACCCGTGACCTGTCGAACTGTCTCCAGATGGTCAGAAATGGTAATTTTTTAATGTTGAATTTTTTGACTGTAAATGACTATTGCTTGTGAATTATCACTTTTGGAACTAAATTAAGTGAGTTTAGAGTCATTTTAATGCCTGAAATTGGTCGAAATAGAAGCTTCTGAGTGGGAGAAAAAGTCTGTAAAGATGGCAATTTTGGTCACATTGAGGCTTTAAAAAGTATTTATTCAACATGAGGCACAATCCAAATGACATTTTGAATCAATTTTTCTACAGTCCAAAAAATCTATTTTCTGATGAAAAACGAACACCCGTGACCTGTCGAATTGTCTCCAGATGGTCAGAAATGGTAATTTTTTAATTTTTAATTTTTTTGACTGTAAATGACTGTTGCTTGTGAATTATCTCTTTTGGAACTAAATTAAGTGAGTTTAGAGTCATTCTAATGCCTGAAATTGGTCGAAATAGAAGCTTCTGAGCAGGAGAAAAAGTCTGTAAAAATGGCAATTTTGGTCACATTGAGGCTTTAAGAAAGTAATTATTCAACATTAGGCAAAATCCAAATAACATTTTGAATACATTTTTCTACAGTCCAAAAAATCAATTTTCTGATGAAAAACGATGACCCGTGACCTGTCGAACTGTCTCCAGATGGTCAGAAATGGTAATTTTTTAATGTTTAATTTTTTGACTGTAAATTACTATTGCTTGTGAATTATCACTTTTGGAACTAAATTAAGTGAATTTAGAGTCATTTTAATGCCAGAAATTGGTCGAAATAGAAGCTTCTGAGTAGGATAAAAAGTCTGTAAAAATGCCAATTTTGGTCACATTGAGGCTTTAAAAAGTAGTTATTCAACATGAGGCACAATCCAAATGATATTTTGAATCAATTTTTCTACAGTCCAAAAAATCAATTTTCTTATGAAAAACGATGACCCGTGACCTGTCGAACTGTCTCCAGATGGTCAGAAATGGTAATTTTTTAATGTTTAATTTTTTGACTGTAAATGACTATTGCTTGTGAATTATCACTTTTGGAACTAAATTAAGTGAGTTTAGAGTCATTTTAATGCCTGAAATTGGTCAAATTAGAAGCTTCTGAGTGGGAGAAAAAGTCTGTAAAGATGGCAATTTTGGTCACATTGAGGCTTTAAAAAGTAGTTATTCAACATGAGGCACAATCCAAATTACATTTTGAATCAATTTTTCTACAATCCAAAATATCAATTTTCTGATGAAAAACAATGACCCGTGACCTGTCGAACTGTCTCCAGATGGTCAGAAATGGTAATTTTTTAATGTTTAATTTTTTGACTGTAAATGACTATTGCTTGTAAATTATCACTTTTGGAACTAAATTAAGTGAATTTAGAGTCATTTTAATGCCTGAAATTGGTCGAAATAGAAGCTTCTGAGTAGGATAAAACGTCTGTAAAAATGGCAATTTTGGTCACATTGAGGCTTTAAAAAGTAGTTATTCAACATGAGGCACAAACCAAATGACATTTTGAATCAATTTTTCTACAGTCCAAAAAATCAATTTTCTGATGAAAAACGATGACCCGTGACCTGTCGAACTGTCTCCAGATGGTCAGAAATGGTAATTTTTTAATGTTTAATTGTTTGACTGTAAATGACTATTGCTTGTGAATTATCACTTTTGGAACTAAATTAAGTGAGTTTAGAGTAATTTTAATGCCTGAAATTGGTTGAAATAGAAGCTTCTGAGTAGGAAAAAAAGTCTGTAAAAATGGCAATTTTGGTCACATTGAGGCTTTAAAAAGTAGTTATTCAACATGAGGAACACTCCAAATGACATTTTGAATCATTTTTTCTACAGTCCAAAAAATACATTTTCTGATGAAAAACGATGACCCGTGACCTGTCGAACTGTCTCCAGATGGTCAGAAATGGTAATTTTTTAATGTTGAATTTTTTGACTGTAAATGACTATTGCTTGTGAATTATCACTTTTGGAACTAAATTAAGTGAGTTTAGAGTCATTTTAATGCCTGAAATTGGTCGAAATAGAAGCTTCTGAGAGGGAGAAAAAGTCTGTAAAGATGGCAATTTTGGTCACATTGAGGCTTTAAAAAGTATTTATTCAACATGAGGCACAATCCAAATGACATTTTTAATCAATTTTTCTACAATCCAAAATATCAATATTCTGATAAAAAACGATGACCCGTGACCTGTCGAACTGTCTCCAGATGGTCAGAAATGGTAATTTTTTAATGTTTAATTTTTTGACTGTAAATGACTATTGCTTGTGAATTATCACTTTTGGAACTAAATTAAGTGAGTTTAGAGTCATTTTAATGCCTGAAATTGGTCGAAATAGAAGCTTCTGAGTAGGATAAAAAGTCTGTAAAAATGGCAATTTTGGTCACATTGAGGCTTTAAAAAGTAGTTATTCAACATGAGGCACAATCCAAATGACATTTTGAATCAATTTTTCTACAGTCCAAAAAATCTTTTTTCTGATGAAAAACGATGACCCGTGACCTGTCGAATTGTCTCCAGATGGTCAGAAATGGTAATTTTTTAATTTTTAATTTTTTGACTGTAAATGACTGTTGCTTGTGAATTATCACTTTTGGAACTAAATTAAGTGAGTTTAGAGTCATTTTAATGCCTGAAATTTGTCGAAATAGAAGCTTCTGAGCAGGAGAAAAAGTCTGTAAAAATGGCAATTTTGGTCACATTGAGGCTTTAAGAAAGTAATTATTCAACATTAGGCACAATCCAAATAACATTTTGAATACATTTTTCTACAGTCCAAAAAATCAATTCTCTGATGAAAAACGATGACCCGTGACCTGTCGAACTGTCTCCAGATGGTCAGAAATGGTAATTTTTTAATGTTTAATTTTTTGACTGTAAATGACTATTGCTTGTGAATTATCACTTTTGGAACTAAATTAAGTGAGTTTAGAGTCATTTTAATGCCTGGAATTGGTCAAATTAGAAGCTTCTGAGTGGGAGAAAAAGTCTGTAAAGATGGCAATTTTGGTCACATTGAGGCTTTAAAAAGTAGTTATTCAACATGAGGCACAATCCAAATGACATTTTGAATCAATTTTTCTACAGTCCAAAAAATCTTTTTTCTGATGAAAAACGATGACCCGTGACCTGTCGAATTGTCTCCAGATGGTCAGAAATGGTAATTTTTTAATTTTTAATTTTTTGACTGTAAATGACTGTTGCTTGTGAATTATCACTTTTGGAACTAAATTAAGTGAGTTTAGAGTCATTTTAATGCCTGAAATTGGTCGAAATAGAAGCTTCTGAGTATTATAAAAAGTCTGTAAAAATGGCAATTTTGGTCACATTGAGGCTTCAAGAAAGTAATTATTCAACATTAGGCACAATCCAAATACCATATTGAATACATTTTTCTACAGTCCAAAAAATCAATTTTCTGATGAAAAACGATGACCCGGGACCTGTCGAACTGTCTCCAGATGGTCAAAAATGGTAATTTTTTAATGTTTAATTTTTTGACTGTAAATGACTATTGCTTGTGAATTATCACTTGTGGAACTAAATTAAGTGAATTTAGAGTCATTTTAATGCCAGAAATTGGTCGAAATAGAAGCTTCTGAGTAGGATAAAAAGTCTGTAAAAATTGCAATTTTGGTCACATTGAGGCTTTAAAAAGTAGTTATTCAACATGAGGCACAATCCAAATGAAATTTTGAATCAATTTTTCTACAATCCAAAATATCAATTTTCTGATAAAAAACGATGACCCGTGACCTGTGGAACTGTCTCCAGATGGTTAGAAATGGTAATTTTTTAATGTTTAATTTTTTGACTGTAAATGACTATTGCTTGTGAATTATCACTTTTGGAACTAAATTAAGTGAGTTTAGAGTCATTTTAATGCCTGAAATTGGTCAAATTAGAAGCTTCTGAGTGGGAGAAAAAGTCTGTAAAGATGGCAATTTTGGTCACATTGAGGCTTTAAAAAGTAGTTATTCAACATGAGGCACAATCCAAATGACATTTTGAATCAATTTTTCTACAGTCCAAAAAATCTTTTTTCTGATGAAAAACGATGACCCGTGACCTGTCGAATTGTCTCCAGATGGTCAGAAATGGTAATTTTTTAATTTTTAATTTTTTGACTGTAAATGACTGTTGCTTGTGAATTATCACTTTTGGAACTAAATTAAGTGAGTTTAGAGTCATTTTAATGCCTGAAATTGGTCGAAATAGAAGCTTCTGAGTAGGATAAAAAGTCTGTAAAAATGGCAATTTTGGTCACATTGAGGCTTTAAAAAGTAGTTATTCAACATGAGGCACAATCCAAATTACATTTTGAATCATTTTTTCTACAGTCCAAAAAATACATTTTCTGATGAAAAACGATGACCCGTGACCTGTCGAACTGTCTCCAGATGGTCAGAAATGGTAATTTTTTAATGTTGAATTTTTTGACTGTAAATGACTATTGCTTGTGAATTATCACTTTTGGAACTAAATTAAGTGAGTTTAGAGTCATTTTAATGCCTGAAATTGGTCGAAATAGAAGCTTCTGAGTGGGAGAAAAAGTCTGTAAAGATGGCAATTTTGGTCACATTGAGGCTTTAAAAAGTATTTATTCAACACGAGGCACAATCCAAATGACATTTTGAATCAATTTTTCTACAGTCCAAAAAATCTATTTTCTGATGAAAAACGATGACCCGTGACCTGTCGAATTGTCTCCAGATGGTCAGAAATGGTAATTTTTTAATTTTTAATTTTTTTGACTGTAAATGACTGTTGCTTGTGAATTATCTCTTTTGGAACTAAATTAAGTGAGTTTAGAGTCATTTTAATGCCTGAAATTGGTCGAAATAGAAGCTTCTGAGCAGGAGAAAAAGTCTGTAAAAATGGCAATTTTGGTCACATTGAGGCTTTAAGAAAGTAATTATTCAACATTAGGCAAAATCCAAATAACATTTTGAATACATTTTTCTACAGTCCAAAAAATCAATTTTCTGATGAAAAACGATGACCCGTGACCTGTCGAACTGTCTCCAGATGGTCAGAAATGGTAATTTTTTAATGTTTAATTTTTTGACTGTAAATGACTATTGCTTGTGAATTATCACTTTTGGAACAAAATTAAGTGAATTTAGAGTCATTTTAATGCCAGAAATTGGTCGAAATAGAAGCTTCTGAGTAGGATAAAAAGTCTGTAAAAATGCCAATTTTGGTCACATTGAGGCTTTAAAAAGTAGTTATTCAACATGAGGCACAATCCAAATGATATTTTGAATCAATTTTTCTACAGTCCAAAAAATCAATTTTCTTATGAAAAACGATGACCCGTGACCTGTCGAACTGTCTCCAGATGGTCAGAAATGGTAATTTTTTAATGTTTAATTTTTTGACTGTAAATGACTATTGCTTGTGAATTATCACTTTTGGAACTAAATTAAGTGAGTTTAGAGTCATTTTAATGCCTGAAATTGGTCAAATTAGAAGCTTCTGAGTGGGAGAAAAAGTCTGTAAAGATGGCAATTTTGGTCACATTGAGGCTTTAAAAAGTAGTTATTCAACATGAGGCACAATCCAAATGACATTTTGAATCAATTTTTCTACAGTCCAAAAAATCTTTTTTCTGATGAAAAACGATGACCCGTGACCTGTCGAATTGTCTCCAGATGGTCAGAAATGGTAATTTTTTAATTTTTAATTTTTTGACTGTAAATGACTGTTGCTTGTGAATTATCACTTTTGGAACTAAATTAAGTGAGTTTAGAGTCATTTTAATGCCTGAAATTGGTCGAAATAGAAGCTTCTGAGTAGGATAAAAAGTCTGTAAAAATGGCAATTTTGGTCACATTGAGGCTTTAAAAAGTAGTTATTCAACATGAGGCACAATCCAAATTACATTTTGAATCAATTTTTCTACAATCCAAAATATCAATTTTCTGATGAAAAACAATGACCCGTGACCTGTCGAACTGTCTCCAGATGGTCAGAAATGGTAATTTTTTAATGTTTAATTTTTTGACTGTAAATGACTATTGCTTGTAAATTATCACTTTTGGAACTAAATTAAGTGAATTTAGAGTCATTTTAATGCCTGAAATTGGTCGAAATAGAAGCTTCTGAGTAGGATAAAACGTCTGTAAAAATGGCAATTTTGGTCACATTGAGGCTTTAAAAAGTAGTTATTCAACATGAGGCACAAACCAAATGACATTTTGAATCAATTTTTCTACAGTCCAAAAAATCAATTTTCTGATGAAAAACGATGACCCGTGACCTGTCGAACTGTCTCCAGATGGTCAGAAATGGTAATTTTTTAATGTTTAATTGTTTGACTGTAAATGACTATTGCTTGTGAATTATCACTTTTGGAACTAAATTAAGTGAGTTTAGAGTAATTTTAATGCCTGAAATTGGTTGAAATAGAAGCTTCTGAGTAGGAAAAAAAGTCTGTAAAAATGGCAATTTTGGTCACATTGAGGCTTTAAAAAGTAGTTATTCAACATGAGGAACACTCCAAATGACATTTTGAATCATTTTTTCTACAGTCCAAAAAATACATTTTCTGATGAAAAACGATGACCCGTGACCTGTCGAACTGTCTCCAGATGGTCAGAAATGGTAATTTTTTAATGTTGAATTTTTTGACTGTAAATGACTATTGCTTGTGAATTATCACTTTTGGAACTAAATTAAGTGAGTTTAGAGTCATTTTAATGCCTGAAATTGGTCGAAATAGAAGCTTCTGAGAGGGAGAAAAAGTCTGTAAAGATGGCAATTTTGGTCACATTGAGGCTTTAAAAAGTATTTATTCAACATGAGGCACAATCCAAATGACATTTTTAATCAATTTTTCTACAATCCAAAATATCAATTTTCTGATAAAAAACGATGACCCGTGACCTGTCGAACTGTCTCCAGATGGTCAGAAATGGTAATTTTTTAATGTTGAATTTTTTGACTGTAAATGACTATTGCTTGTGAATTATCACTTTTGGAACTAAATTAGTGAGTTTAGAGTCATTTTAATGCCTGAAATTGGTCGAAATAGAAGCTTCTGAGTAGGATAAAAAGTCTGTAATAATGGCAATTTTGGACACATTGAGGCTTTAAGAGTAGTTATTCAACATGAGGCACAATCCAAATGACATTTTGAATCAATTTTTCTACAGTCCAAAAAATCTTTTTTCTGATGAAAAACGATGACCCGTGACCTGTCGAATTGTCTCCAGATGGTCAGAAATGGTAATTTTTTAATTTTTAATTTTTTGACTGTAAATGACTGTTGCTTGTGAATTATCACATTTGGAACTAAATTAAGTGAGTTTAGAGTCATTTTAATGCCTGAAATTGGTCGAAATAGAAGCTTCTGAGCAGGAGAAAAAGTCTGTAAAAATGGCAATTTTGGTCACATTGAGGCTTTAAGAAAGTAATTATTCAACATTAGGCACAATCCAAATTACATTTTGAATCAATTTTTCTACAATCCAAAATATCAATTTTCTGATGAAAAACGATGACCCGTGACCTGTCGAACTGTCTCCAGATGGTCAGAAATGGTAATTTTTTAATGTTTAATTTTTTGACTGTAAATGACTATTGCTTGTAAATTATCACTTTTGGAACTAAATTAAGTGAATTTAGAGTCATTTTAATGCCTGAAATTGGTCGAAATAGAAGCTTCTGAGTAGGATAAAACGTCTGTAAAAATGGCAATTTTGGTCACATTGAGGCTTTAAAAAGTAGTTATTCAACATGAGGCACAAACCAAATGACATTTTGAATCAATTTTTCTACAGTCCAAAAAATCAATTTTCTGATGAAAAACGATGACCCGTGACCTGTCGAACTGTCTCCAGATGGTCAGAAATGGTAATTTTTTAATGTTTAATTTTTTGACTGTAAATGACTATTGCTTGTGAATTATCACTTTTGGAACTAAATTAAGTGAGTTTAGAGTAATTGTAATGCCTGAAATTGGTTGAAATAGAAGCTTCTGAGTAGGAAAAAAAGTCTGTAAAAATGGCAATTTTGGTCACATTGAGGCTTTAAAAAGTAGTTATTCAACATGAGGAACACTCCAAATGACATTTTGAATCATTTTTTCTACAGTCCAAAAAATACATTTTCTGATGAAAAACGATGACCCGTGACCTGTCGAACTGTCTCCAGATGGTCAGAAATGGTAATTTTTTAATGTTGAATTTTTTGACTGTAAATGACTATTGCTTGTGAATTATCACTTTTGGAACTAAATTAAGTGAGTTTAGAGTCATTTTAATGCCTGAAATTGGTCGAAATAGAAGCTTCTGAGTGGGAGAAAAAGTCTGTAAAGATGGCAATTTTGGTCACATTGAGGCTTTAAAAAGTATTTATTCAACACGAGGCACAATCCAAATGACATTTTGAATCAATTTTTCTACAGTCCAAAAAATCTATTTTCTGATGAAAAACGATGACCCGTGACCTGTCGAATTGTCTCCAGATGGTCAGAAATGGTAATTTTTTAATTTTTAATTTTTTTGACTGTAAATGACTGTTGCTTGTGAATTATCTCTTTTGGAACTAAATTAAGTGAGTTTAGAGTCATTTTAATGCCTGAAATTGGTCGAAATAGAAGCTTCTGAGCAGGAGAAAAAGTCTGTAAAAATGGCAATTTTGGTCACATTGAGGCTTTAAGAAAGTAATTATTCAACATTAGGCAAAATCCAAATAACATTTTGAATACATTTTTCTACAGTCCAAAAAATCAATTTTCTGATGAAAAACGATGACCCGTGACCTGTCGAACTGTCTCCAGATGGTCAGAAATGGTAATTTTTTAATGTTTAATTTTTTGACTGTAAATGACTATTGCTTGTGAATTATCACTTTTGGAACAAAATTAAGTGAATTTAGAGTCATTTTAATGCCAGAAATTGGTCGAAATAGAAGCTTCTGAGTAGGATAAAAAGTCTGTAAAAATGCCAATTTTGGTCACATTGAGGCTTTAAAAAGTAGTTATTCAACATGAGGCACAATCCAAATGATATTTTGAATCAATTTTTCTACAGTCCAAAAAATCAATTTTCTTATGAAAAACGATGACCCGTGACCTGTCGAACTGTCTCCAGATGGTCAGAAATGGTAATTTTTTAATGTTTAATTTTTTGACTGTAAATGACTATTGCTTGTGAATTATCACTTTTGGAACTAAATTAAGTGAGTTTAGAGTCATTTTAATGCCTGAAATTGGTCAAATTAGAAGCTTCTGAGTGGGAGAAAAAGTCTGTAAAGATGGCAATTTTGGTCACATTGAGGCTTTAAAAAGTAGTTATTCAACATGAGGCACAATCCAAATGACATTTTGAATCAATTTTTCTACAGTCCAAAAAATCTTTTTTCTGATGAAAAACGATGACCCGTGACCTGTCGAATTGTCTCCAGATGGTCAGAAATGGTAATTTTTTAATTTTTAATTTTTTGACTGTAAATGACTGTTGCTTGTGAATTATCACTTTTGGAACTAAATTAAGTGAGTTTAGAGTCATTTTAATGCCTGAAATTGGTCGAAATAGAAGCTTCTGAGTAGGATAAAAAGTCTGTAAAAATGGCAATTTTGGTCACATTGAGGCTTTAAAAAGTAGTTATTCAACATGAGGCACAATCCAAATTACATTTTGAATCAATTTTTCTACAATCCAAAATATCAATTTTCTGATGAAAAACAATGACCCGTGACCTGTCGAACTGTCTCCAGATGGTCAGAAATGGTAATTTTTTAATGTTTAATTTTTTGACTGTAAATGACTATTGCTTGTAAATTATCACTTTTGGAACTAAATTAAGTGAATTTAGAGTCATTTTAATGCCTGAAATTGGTCGAAATAGAAGCTTCTGAGTAGGATAAAACGTCTGTAAAAATGGCAATTTTGGTCACATTGAGGCTTTAAAAAGTAGTTATTCAACATGAGGCACAAACCAAATGACATTTTGAATCAATTTTTCTACAGTCCAAAAAATCAATTTTCTGATGAAAAACGATGACCCGTGACCTGTCGAACTGTCTCCAGATGGTCAGAAATGGTAATTTTTTAATGTTTAATTTTTTGACTGTAAATGACTATTGCTTGTAAATTATCACTTTTGGAACTAAATTAAGTGAATTTAGAGTCATTTTAATGCCTGAAATTGGTCGAAATAGAAGCTTCTGAGTAGGATAAAACGTCTGTAAAAATGGCAATTTTGGTCACATTGAGGCTTTAAAAAGTAGTTATTCAACATGAGGCACAAACCAAATGACATTTTGAATCAATTTTTCTACAGTCCAAAAAATCAATTTTCTGATGAAAAACGATGACCCGTGACCTGTCGAACTGTCTCCAGATGGTCAGAAATGGTAATTTTTTAATGTTTAATTTTTTGACTGTAAATGACTATTGCTTGTGAATTATCACTTTTGGAACTAAATTAAGTGAGTTTAGAGTAATTTTAATGCCTGAAATTGGTTGAAATAGAAGCTTCTGAGTAGGAAAAAAAGTCTGTAAAAATGGCAATTTTGGTCACATTGAGGCTTTAAAAAGTAGTTATTCAACATGAGGAACACTCCAAATGACATTTTGAATCATTTTTTCTACAGTCCAAAAAATACATTTTCTGATGAAAAACGATGACCCGTGACCTGTCGAACTGTCTCCAGATGGTCAGAAATGGTAATTTTTTAATGTTGAATTTTTTGACTGTAAATAACTATTGCTTGTGAATTATCACTTTTGGAACTAAATTAAGTGAGTTTAGAGTCATTTTAATGCCTGAAATTGGTCGAAATAGAAGCTTCTGAGAGGGAGAAAAAGTCTGTAAAGATGGCAATTTTGGTCACATTGAGGCTTTAAAAAGTATTTATTCAACATGAGGCACAATCCAAATGACATTTTTAATCAATTTTTCTACAATCCAAAATATCAATTTTCTGATAAAAAACGATGACCCGTGACCTGTCGAACTGTCTCCAGATGGTCAGAAATGGTAATTTTTTAATGTTGAATTTTTTGACTGTAAATGACTGTTGCTTGTGAATTATCACATTTGGAACTAAATTAAGTGAGTTTAGAGTCATTTTAATGCCTGAAATTGGTCGAAATAGAAGCTTCTGAGCAGGAGAAAAAGTCTGTAAAAATGGCAATTTTGGTCACATTGAGGCTTTAAGAAAGTAATTATTCAACATTAGGCACAATCCAAATAACATTTTGAATACATTTTTCTACAATCCAAAAAATCAATTTTCTGATGAAAAACGATGACCCGTGACCTGTCGAACTGTCTCCAGATGGTCAGAAATGGTAATTTTTTAATGTTTAATTTTTTGACTGTAAATGACTATTGCTTGTGAATTATCACTTTTGGAACTAAATTAAGTGAGTTTAGAGTCATTTTAATGCCTGAAATTGGTCAAATTAGAAGCTTCTGAGTGGGAGAAAAAGTCTGTAAAGATGGCAATTTTGGTCACATTGAGGCTTTAAAAAGTAGTTATTCAACATGAGGCACAATCCAAATGACATTTTGAATCAATTTTTCTACAGTCCAAAAAATCTTTTTTCTGATGAAAAACGATGACCCGTGACCTGTCGAATTGTCTCCAGATGGTCAGAAATGGTAATTTTTTAATTTTTAATTTTTTGACTGTAAATGACTGTTGCTTGTGAATTATCACTTTTGGAACTAAATTAAGTGAGTTTAGAGTCATTTTAATGCCTGAAATTGGTCGAAATAGAAGCTTCTGAGTAGGATAAAAAGTCTGTAAAAATGGCAATTTTGGTCACATTGAGGCCTTAAAAAGTAGTTATTCAACATGAGGCACAATCCAAATTACATTTTGAATCAATTTTTCTACAATCCAAAATATCAATTTTCTGATGAAAAACGATGACCCGTGACCTGTCGAACTGTCTCCAGATGGTCAGAATGGTAATTTTTTAATGTTTAATTTTTTGACTGTAAATGACTATTGCTTGTAAATTATCACTTTTGGAACTAAATTAAGTGAATTTAGAGTCATTTTAATGCCTGAAATTGGTCGAAATAGAAGCTTCTGAGTAGGATAAAACGTCTGTAAAAATGGCAATTTTGGTCACATTGAGGCTTTAAAAAGTAGTTATTCAACATGAGGCACAAACCAAATGACATTTTGAATCAATTTTTCTACAGTCCAAAAAATCAATTTTCTGATGAAAAACGATGACCCGTGACCTGTCGAACTGTCTCCAGATGGTCAGAAATGGTAATTTTTGAATGTTTAATTTTTTGACTGTAAATGACTATTGCTTGTGAATTATCACTTTTGGAACTAAATTAAGTGAGTTTAGAGTAATTTTAATGCCTGAAATTGGTTGAAATAGAAGCTTCTGAGTAGGAAAAAAAGTCTGTAAAAATGGCAATTTTGGTCACATTGAGGCTTTAAAAAGTAGTTATTCAACATGAGGGACAATCCAAATGACATTTTGAATCAATTTTTCTTCAATCCAAAATATCAATTTGCTGATAAAAAACGATTACCCGTGACCTGTCGAACTGTCTCCAGATGGTTAGAAATGGTAATTTTTTTTATTGTTTAATTTTTTGACTGTAAATGACTATTGCTTGTGAATTATCACTTTTGGAACTTAATTAAGTGAGTTTAGAGTCATTTTAATGTCGTAATTGGTCGAAATAGAAGCTTCTGAGTAGGATAAAAAGTCTGTAAAAATGGCAATTTTGGTCACATTGATGCTTTAAAAAGTAGTTATTCAACATGAGGCACAATCCAAATGACATTTTTAATCAATTTTTCTACAGTCCAAAAAATCAATTTTCTGATGAAAAACGATGACCCGTGCGTGACCTGTCGAACTGTCTCCAGATGGTCAGAAATGGTAATTTTTTAATGTTTAATTTTTTGACTGTAAATGACTATTGCTTGTGAATTATCACTTTTGGAACTAAATTAAGTGAGTTTAGAGTAATTTTAATGCCTGAAATTGGTTGAAATAGAAGCTTCTGAGTAGGAAAAAAAGTCTGTAAAAATGGCAATTTTGGTCACATTGAGGCTTTAAAAAGTAGTTATTCAACATGAGGAACACTCCAAATGACATTTTGAATCATTTTTTCTACAGTCCAAAAAATACATTTTCTGATGAAAAACGATGACCCGTGACCTGTCGAACTGTCTCCAGATGGTCAGAAATGGTAATTTTTTAATGTTGAATTTTTTGACTGTAAATGACTATTGCTTGTGAATTATCACTTTTGGAACTAAATTAAGTGAGTTTAGAGTCATTTTAATGCCTGAAATTGGTCGAAATAGAAGCTTCTGAGAGGGAGAAAAAGTCTGTAAAGATGGCAATTTTGGTCACATTGAGGCTTTAAAAAGTATTTATTCAACATGAGGCACAATCCAAATGACATTTTTAATCAATTTTTCTACAATCCAAAATATCAATTTTCTGATAAAAAACGATGACCCGTGACCTGTCGAACTGTCTCCAGATGGTCAGAAATGGTAATTTTTTAATGTTGAATTTTTTGACTGTAAATGACTGTTGCTTGTGAATTATCACATTTGGAACTAAATTAAGTGAGTTTAGAGTCATTTTAATGCCTGAAATTGGTCGAAATAGAAGCTTCTGAGCAGGAGAAAAAGTCTGTAAAAATGGCAATTTTGGTCACATTGAGGCTTTAAGAAAGTAATTATTCAACATTAGGCACAATCCAAATAACATTTTGAATACATTTTTCTACAATCCAAAAAATCAATTTTCTGATGAAAAACGATGACCCGTGACCTGTCGAACTGTCTCCAGATGGTCAGAAATGGTAATTTTTTAATGTTTAATTTTTTGACTGTAAATGACTATTGCTTGTGAATTATCACTTTTGGAACTAAATTAAGTGAGTTTAGAGTCATTTTAATGCCTGAAATTGGTCAAATTAGAAGCTTCTGAGTGGGAGAAAAAGTCTGTAAAGATGGCAATTTTGGTCACATTGAGGCTTTAAAAAGTAGTTATTCAACATGAGGCACAATCCAAATGACATTTTGAATCAATTTTTCTACAGTCCAAAAAATCTTTTTTCTGATGAAAAACGATGACCCGTGACCTGTCGAATTGTCTCCAGATGGTCAGAAATGGTAATTTTTTAATTTTTAATTTTTTGACTGTAAATGACTGTTGCTTGTGAATTATCACTTTTGGAACTAAATTAAGTGAGTTTAGAGTCATTTTAATGCCTGAAATTGGTCGAAATAGAAGCTTCTGAGTAGGATAAAAAGTCTGTAAAAATGGCAATTTTGGTCACATTGAGGCCTTAAAAAGTAGTTATTCAACATGAGGCACAATCATAATTACATTTTGAATCAATTTTTCTACAATCCAAAATATCAATTTTCTGATGAAAAACGATGACCCGTGACCTGTCGAACTGTCTCCAGATGGTCAGAAATGGTAATTTTTTAATGTTTAATTTTTTGACTGTAAATGACTATTGCTTGTAAATTATCACTTTTGGAACTAAATTAAGTGAATTTAGAGTCATTTTAATGCCTGAAATTGGTCGAAATAGAAGCTTCTGAGTAGGATAAAACGTCTGTAAAAATGGCAATTTTGGTCACATTGAGGCTTTAAAAAGTAGTTATTCAACATGAGGCACAAACCAAATGACATTTTGAATCAATTTTTCTACAGTCCAAAAAATCAATTTTCTGATGAAAAACGATGACCCGTGACCTGTCGAACTGTCTCCAGATGGTCAGAAATGGTAATTTTTTAATGTTTAATTTTTTGACTGTAAATGACTATTGCTTGTGAATTATCACTTTTGGAACTAAATTAAGTGAGTTTAGAGTAATTTTAATGCCTGAAATTGGTTGAAATAGAAGCTTCTGAGTAGGAAAAAAAGTCTGTAAAAATGGCAATTTTGGTCACATTGAGGCTTTAAAAAGTAGTTATTCAACATGAGGGACAATCCAAATGACATTTTGAATCAATTTTTCTACAATCCAAAATATCAATTTGCTGATAAAAAACGATTACCCGTGACCTGTCGAACTGTCTCCAGATGGTTAGAAATGGTAATTTTTTTTATTGTTTAATTTTTTGACTGTAAATGACTATTGCTTGTGAATTATCACTTTTGGAACTAAATTAAGTGAGTTTAGAGTCATTTTAATGTCGTAATTGGTCGAAATAGAAGCTTCTGAGTAGGATAAAAAGTCTGTAAAAATGGCAATTTTGGTCACATTGATGCTTTAAAAAGTAGTTATTCAACATGAGGCACAATCCAAATGACATTTTTAATCAATTTTTCTACAGTCCAAAAAATCTTTTTTCTGATGAAAAACGATGACCCGTGACCTGTCGAATTGTCTCCAGATGGTCAGAAATGGTAATTTTTTAATGTTTAATTTTTTGACTGTAAATGACTATTGCTTGTGAATTATCACTTTTGGAACTAAATTAAGTGAATTTAGAGTCATTTTAATGCCAGAAGTTGGTCGAAATAGAAGCTTCTGAGTAGGATAAAAAGTCTGTAAAAATTGCAATTTTGGTCACATTGAGGCTTTAAAAAGTAGTTATTCAACATGAGGCACAATCCAAGTGATATTTTGAATCAATTTTTCTACAGTCCAAAAAATCAATTTTCTGATGAAAAACGATGACCCGTGCGTGACCTGTCGAACTGTCTCCAGATGGTCAGAAATGGTAATTTTTTAATGTTTAATTTTTTGACTGTAAATGACTATTGCTTGTGAATTATCACTTTTGGAACTAAATTAAGTGAGTTTAGAGTCGTTTTAATGCCTGAAATTGGTCGAAATAAAAGCTTCTGAGTAGGAGAAAAAGTCTGTAAAAATGGCAATTTTGGTCACATTGAGGCTTTAAAAAGTAGTTATTCAACATGAGGCACAATCCAAATGACATTTTGAATCAATTTTTCTACAATCCAAAATATCAATTTTCTGATAAAAAACGATGACCCGTGACCTGTGGAACTGTCTCCAGATGGTTAGAAATGGTAATTTTTTTTATTGTTTAATTTTTTGACTGTAAATGACTATTGCTTGTGAATTATCACTTTTGGAACTAAATTAAGTGAGTTTAGAGTCATTTTAATGTCGTAATTGGTCGAAATAGAAGCTTCTGAGTAGGATAAAAAGTCTGTAAAAATGGCAATTTTGGTCACATTGAGGCTTTAAAAAGTAGTTATTCAACATGAGGCACAATCCAAATGACATTTTGAATCAATTTTTCTACAGTCCCAAAAATCTTTTTTCTGATGAAAAACGATGACCCGTGACCTGTCGAATTGTCTCCAGATGGTCAGAAATGGTAATTTTTTAATTTTTAATTTTTTGACTGTAAATGACTGTTGCTTGTGAATTATCACTTTTGGAACTAAATTAAGTGAGTTTAGAGTCATTTTAATGCCTGAAATTGGTCGAAATAGAAGCTTCTGAGCAGGAGAAAAAGTCTGTAAAAATGGCAATTTTGGTCACATTGAGGCTTTAAGAAAGTAATTATTCAACATTAGGCACAATCCAAATAACATTTTGAATACATTTTTCTACAGTCCAAAAAATCAATTTTCTGATGAAAAACGATGACCCGTGACCTGTCGAACTGTCTCCAGATGGTCAGAAATGGTAATTTTTTAATGTTTAATTTTTTGACTGTAAATGACTATTGCTTGTGAATTATCACTTTTGGAACTAAATTAAGTGAGTTTAGAGTCATTTTAATGCCTGAAATTGGTCAAATTAGAAGCTTCTGAGTGGGAGAAAAAGTCTGTAAAGATGGCAATTTTGGTCACATTGAGGCTTTAAAAAGTAGTTATTCAACATGAGGCACAACCCAAATGACATTTTGAATCAATTTTTCTACAGTCCAAAAAATCTTTTTTCTGATGAAAAACGATGACCCGTGACCTGTCGAATTGTCTCCAGATGGTCAGAAATGGTAATTTTTTAATTTTTAATTTTTTGACTGTAAATGACTGTTGCTTGTGAATTATCACTTTTGGAACTAAATTAAGTGAGTTTAGAGTAATTTTAATGCCTGAAATTGGTTGAAATAGAAGCTTCTGAGTAGGATAAAAAGTCTGTAAAAATGGCAATTTTGGTCACATTGAGGCTTTAAAAAGTAGTTCTTCAACAAGAGGCACAATCCAAATGATATTTTGAATCAATTTTTCTACAGTCCAAAAAATCAATTTTCTGATGAAAAACGATGACCCGTGCGTGACCTGTCGAACTGTCTCCAGATGGTCAGAAATGGTAATTTTTTAATGTTTAATTTTTTGACTGTAAATGACTATTGCTTGTGAATTATCACTTTTGGAACTAAATTAAGTCAGTTTAGAGTCGTTTTAATGCCTGAAATTGGTCGAAATAGAAGCTTCTGAGTAGGAGAAAAAGTCTGTAAAAATGGCAATTTTGGTCACATTGAGGCTTTAAAAAGTAGTTATTCAACATGAGGCACAAACCAAATGACATTTTGAATCAATTTTTCTACAGTCCAAAAAATCAATTTTCTGATGAAAAACGATGACCCGTGACCTGTCGAACTGTCTCCAGATGGTCAGAAATGGTAATTTTTTAATGTTTAATTTTTTGACTGTAAATGACTATTGCTTGTGAATTATCACTTTTGGAACTAAATTAAGTGAGTTTAGAGTAATTTTAATGCCTGAAATTGGTTGAAATAGAAGCTTCTGAGTAGGAAAAAAAGTCTGTAAAAATGGCAATTTTGGTCACATTGAGGCTTTAAAAAGTAATTATTCAACATTAGGCACAATCCAAATAACATTTTAAATACATTTTTCTACAGTCCAAAAAATCAATTTTCTGATGAAAAACGATGACCCGTGACCTGTCGAACTGTCTCCAGATGGTCAGAAATGGTAATTTTTTAATGTTTAATTTTTTGACTGTAAATGACTATTGCTTGTGAATTATCACTTTTGGAACTAAATTAAGTGAATTTAGAGTCATTTTAATGCCAGAAATTGGTCGAAATAGAAGCTTCTGAGTAGGATAAAAAGTCTGTAAAAATTGCAATTTTGGTCACATTGAGGCTTTAAAAAGTAGTTATTCAACATGAGGCACAATCCAAATGACATTTTGAATCAATTTTTCTACAGTCCAAAAAATCTTTTTTCTGATGAAAAACGATGACCCGTGACCTGTCGAATTGTCTCCAGATGGTCAGAAATGGTAATTTTTTAATTTTTAATTTTTTGACTGTAAATGACTGTTGCTTGTGAATTATCACTTTTGGAACTAAATTAAGTGAGTTTAGAGTCATTTTAATGCCTGAAATTGGTCGAAATAGAAGCTTCTGAGTAGGATAAAACGTCTGTAAAAATGGCAATTTTGGTCACATTGAGGCTTTAAAAAGTAGTTATTCAACATGAGGCACAAACCAAATGACATTTTGAATCAATTTTTCTACAGTCCAAAAAATCAATTTTCTGATGAAAAACGATGACCCGTGACCTGTCGAACTGTCTCCAGATGGTCAGAAATGGTAATTTTTTAATGTTAAATTTTTTGACTGTAAATGACTATTGCTTGTGAATTATCACTTTTGGAACTAAATTAAGTGAGTTTAGAGTAATTTTAATGCCTGAAATTGGTTGAAATAGAAGCTTCTGAGTAGGAAAAAAGTCTGTGAAAATGGCAATTTTGGTCACATTGAGGCTTTAAAAAGTAGTTATTCAACATGAGGAACACTCCAAATGACATTTTGAATCATTTTTTCTACAGTCTAAAAAATACATTTTCTGATGAAAAACGATGACCCGTGACCTGTCGAACTGTCTCCAGATGGTCAGAAATGGTAATTTTTTAATGTTGAATTTTTTGACTGTAAATGACTATTGCTTGTGAATGATCACTTTTGGAACTAAATTAAGTGAGTTTAGAGTCATTTTAATGCCTGAAATTGGTCGAAATAGAAGCTTCTGAGTGGGAGAAAAAGTCTGTAAAGATGGCAATTTTGGTCACATTGAGGCTTTAAAAAGTATTTATTCAACATGAGGCACAATCCAAATGACATTTTGAATCAATGTTTCTACAGTCCAAAAAATCTATTTTCTGATGAAAAACGAAGACCCGTGACCTGTCGAATTGTCTCCAGATGGTCAGAAATGGTAATTTTTTAATTTTTAATTTTTTTGACTGTAAATGACTGTTGCTTGTGAATTATCACTTTTGGAACTAAATTAAGTGAGTTTAGAGTCATTTTAATGCCTGAAATTGGTCGAAATAGAAGCTTCTGAGCAGGAGAAAAAGTCTGTAAAAATGGCAATTTTGGTCACATTGAGGCTTTAAGAAAGTAATTATTCAACATTAGGCACAATCCAAATAACATTTTGAATACATTTTTCTACAGTCCAAAAAATCAATTTTCTGATGAAAAAAGTTGACCCGTGACCTGTCGAACTGTCTCCAGATGGTCAGAAATGGTAATTTTTTAATGTTTAATTTTTTGACTGTAAATGACTATTGCTTGTGAATTATCACTTTTGGAACTAAATTAAGTGAGTTTAGAGTCATTTTAATGCCTGAAATTGGTCAAATTAGAAGCTTCTGAGTGGGAGAAAAAGTCTGTAAAGATGGCAATTTTGGTCACATTGAGGCTTTAAAAAGTAGTTATTCAACATGAGGCACAACCCAAATGACATTTTGAATCAATTTTTCTACAGTCCAAAAAATCTTTTTTCTGATGAAAAACGATGACCCGTGACCTGTCGAATTGTCTCCAGATGGTCAGAAATGGTAATTTTTTAATTTTTAATTTTTTGACTGTAAATGACTGTTGCTTGTGAATTATCACTTTTGGAACTAAATTAAGTGAGTTTAGAGTAATTTTAATGCCTGAAATTGGTTGAAATAGAAGCTTCTGAGTAGGAAAAAAAGTCTGTAAAAATGGCAATTTTGGTCACATTGAGGCTTTAAAAAGTAGTTATTCAACATGAGGAACACTCCAAATGACATTTTGAATCATTTTTTCTACAGTTCAAAAAATACATTTTCTGATGAAAAACGATGACCCGTGACCTGTCGAACTGTCTCCAGATGGTCAGAAATGGTAATTTTTTAATGTTGAATTTTTTGACTGTAAATGACTATTGCTTGTGAATTATCACTTTTGGAACTAAATTAAGTGAATTTAGAGTCATTTTAATGCCAGAAATTGGTCGAAATAGAAGCTTCTGAGTAGGATAAAAAGTCTGTAAAAATGGCAATTTTGGTCACATTGAGGCTTTAAAAAGTAGTTCTTCAACAAGAGGCACAATCCAAATGATATTTTGAATCAATTTTTCTACAGTCCAAAAAATCAATTTTCTGATGAAAAACGATGACCCGTGCGTGACCTGTCGAACTGTCTCCAGATGGTCAGAAATGGTAATTTTTTAATGTTTAATTTTTTGACTGTAAATGACTATTGCTTGTGAATTATCACTTTTGGAACTAAATTAAGTCAGTTTAGAGTCGTTTTAATGCCTGAAATTGGTCGAAATAGAAGCTTCTGAGTAGGAGAAAAAGTCTGTAAAAATGGCAATTTTGGTCACATTGAGGCTTTAAAAAGTAGTTATTCAACATGAGGCACAAACCAAATGACATTTTGAATCAATTTTTCTACAGTCCAAAAAATCAATTTTCTGATGAAAAACGATGACCCGTGACCTGTCGAACTGTCTCCAGATGGTCAGAAATGGTAATTTTTTAATGTTTAATTTTTTGACTGTAAATGACTATTGCTTGTGAATTATCACTTTTGGAACTAAATTAAGTGAGTTTAGAGTAATTTTAATGCCTGAAATTGGTTGAAATAGAAGCTTCTGAGTAGGAAAAAAAGTCTGTAAAAATGGCAATTTTGGTCACATTGAGGCTTTAAAAAGTAATTATTCAACATTAGGCACAATCCAAATAACATTTTAAATACATTTTTCTACAGTCCAAAAAATCAATTTTCTGATGAAAAACGATGACCCGTGACCTGTCGAACTGTCTCCAGATGGTCAGAAATGGTAATTTTTTAATGTTTAATTTTTTGACTGTAAATGACTATTGCTTGTGAATTATCACTTTTGGAACTAAATTAAGTGAATTTAGAGTCATTTTAATGCCAGAAATTGGTCGAAATAGAAGCTTCTGAGTAGGATAAAAAGTCTGTAAAAATTGCAATTTTGGTCACATTGAGGCTTTAAAAAGTAGTTATTCAACATGAGGCACAATCCAAATGACATTTTGAATCAATTTTTCTACAGTCCAAAAAATCTTTTTTCTGATGAAAAACGATGACCCGTGACCTGTCGAATTGTCTCCAGATGGTCAGAAATGGTAATTTTTTAATTTTTAATTTTTTGACTGTAAATGACTGTTGCTTGTGAATTATCACTTTTGGAACTAAATTAAGTGAGTTTAGAGTCATTTTAATGCCTGAAATTGGTCGAAATAGAAGCTTCTGAGTAGGATAAAACGTCTGTAAAAATGGCAATTTTGGTCACATTGAGGCTTTAAAAAGTAGTTATTCAACATGAGGCACAAACCAAATGACATTTTGAATCAATTTTTCTACAGTCCAAAAAATCAATTTTCTGATGAAAAACGATGACCCGTGACCTGTCGAACTGTCTCCAGATGGTCAGAAATGGTAATTTTTTAATGTTAAATTTTTTGACTGTAAATGACTATTGCTTGTGAATTATCACTTTTGGAACTAAATTAAGTGAGTTTAGAGTAATTTTAATGCCTGAAATTGGTTGAAATAGAAGCTTCTGAGTAGGAAAAAAGTCTGTGAAAATGGCAATTTTGGTCACATTGAGGCTTTAAAAAGTAGTTATTCAACATGAGGAACACTCCAAATGACATTTTGAATCATTTTTTCTACAGTCTAAAAAATACATTTTCTGATGAAAAACGATGACCCGTGACCTGTCGAACTGTCTCCAGATGGTCAGAAATGGTAATTTTTTAATGTTTAATTTTTTGACTGTAAATGACTATTGCTTGTGAATGATCACTTTTGGAACTAAATTAAGTGAGTTTAGAGTCATTTTAATGCCTGAAATTGGTCGAAATAGAAGCTTCTGAGTGGGAGAAAAAGTCTGTAAAGATGGCAATTTTGGTCACATTGAGGCTTTAAAAAGTATTTATTCAACATGAGGCACAATCCAAATGACATTTTGAATCAATGTTTCTACAGTCCAAAAAATCTATTTTCTGATGAAAAACGAAGACCCGTGACCTGTCGAATTGTCTCCAGATGGTCAGAAATGGTAATTTTTTAATTTTTAATTTTTTTGACTGTAAATGACTGTTGCTTGTGAATTATCACTTTTGGAACTAAATTAAGTGAGTTTAGAGTCATTTTAATGCCTGAAATTGGTCGAAATAGAAGCTTCTGAGCAGGAGAAAAAGTCTGTAAAAATGGCAATTTTGGTCACATTGAGGCTTTAAGAAAGTAATTATTCAACATTAGGCACAATCCAAATAACATTTTGAATACATTTTTCTACAGTCCAAAAAATCAATTTTCTGATGAAAAAAGTTGACCCGTGACCTGTCGAACTGTCTCCAGATGGTCAGAAATGGTAATTTTTTAATGTTTAATTTTTTGACTGTAAATGACTATTGCTTGTGAATTATCACTTTTGGAACTAAATTAAGTGAATTTAGAGTCATTTTAATGCCAGAAATTGGTCGAAATAGAAGCTTCTGAGTAGGATAAAAAGTCTGTAAAAATGGCAATTTTGGTCACATTGAGGCTTTAAAAAGTAGTTATTCAACATGAGGCACAATCCAAATGATATTTTGAATCAATTTTTCTACAGTCCAAAAAATCAATTTTCTGATGAAAAACGATGACCCGTGCGTGACCTGTCGAACTGTCTCCAGATGGTCAGAAATGGTAATTTTTTAATGTTTAATTTTTTGACTGTAAATGACTATTGCTTGTGAATTATCACTTTTGGAACTAAATTAAGTGAGTTTAGAGTCATTTTAATGTCGTAATTGGTCGAAATAGAAGCTTCTGAGTAGGATAAAAAGTCTGTAAAAATGGCAATTTTGGTCACATTGAGGCTTTAAAAAGTAGTTATTCAACATGAGGCACAATCCAAATGACATTTTGAATCAATTTTTCTACAGTCCAAAAAATCTTTTTTCTGATGAAAAACGATGACCCGTGACCTGTCGAATTGTCTCCAGATGGTCAGAAATGGTAATTTTTTAATTTTTAATTTTTTGACTGTAAATGACTGTTGCTTGTGAATTATCACTTTTGGAACTAAATTAAGTGAGTTTAGAGTCATTTTAATGCCTGAAATTGGTCGAAATAGAAGCTTCTGAGCAGGAGAAAAAGTCTGTAAAAATGGCAATTTTGGTCACATTGAGGCTTTAAGAAAGTAATTATTCAACATTAGGCACAATCCAAATAACATTTTGAATACATTTTTCTACAGTCCAAAAAATCAATTTTCTGATGAAAAACGATGACCCGTGACCTGTCGAACTGTCTCCAGATGGTCAGAAATGGTAATTTTTTAGTTTAATTTTTTGACTGTAAATGACTATTGCTTGTGAATTATCACTTTTGGAACTAAATTAAGTAAATTTAGAGTCATTTTAATGCCAGAAATTGGTCGAAATAGAAGCTTCTGAGTAGGATAAAAAGTCTGTAAAAATTGCAATTTTGGTCACATTGAGGCTTTAAAAAGTAGTTATTCAACATGAGGCACAAACCAAATGACATTTTGAATCAATTTTTCTACAGTCCAAAAAATCAATTTTCTGATGAAAAACGATGACCCGTGACCTGTCGAACTGTCTCCAGATGGTCAGAAATGGTAAGCTTTTTAATGTTTAATTTTTTGACTGTAAATGACTATTGCTTGTGAATTATCACTTTTGGAACTAAATTAAGTGAGTTTAGAGTCATTTTAATGCCTGAAATTGGTTGAAATAGAAGCTTCTGAGTAGGAAAAAAAGTCTGTAAAAATGGCAATTTTGGTCACATTGAGGCTTTAAAAAGTAGTTATTCAACATGAGGAACACTCCAAATGACATTTTGAATCAATTTTTCTACAGTCCAAAAAATACATTTTCTGATGAAAAACGATGACCCGTGACCTGTCGAACTGTCTCCAGATGGTCAGAAATGGTAATTTTTTAATGTTGAATTTTTTGACTGTAAATGACTATTGCTTGTGAATTATCACTTTTGGAACTAAATTAAGTGAGTTTAGAGTCATTTTAATGCCTGAAATTGGTCGAAATAGAAGCTTCTGAGTGGGAGAAAAAGTCTGTAAAAATGGTAATTTTGGTCACATTGAGGCTTTAAAAAGTATTTATTCAACATGAGGCACAATCCAAATGACATTTTGAATCAATTTTTCTACAGTCCAAAAAATCTATTTTCTGATGAAAAACGATGACCTGTGACCTGTCGAACTGTCTCCAGATGGTCAGAAATGGTAATTTTTTAATGTTTCATTTTTTGACTGTAAATGACTATTGCTTGTGAATTATCACTTTTGGAACTAAATTAAGTGAATTTAGAGTCATTTTAATGCCAGAAATTGGTCGAAATAGAAGCTTCTGAGTTTGATAAAAAGTCTGTAAAAATTGCAATTTTGGACACATTGAGGCTTTAAAAAGTAGTTATTCAACATGAGGCACAATCCAAATGATATTTTGAATCAATTTTTCTACAGTCCAAAAAATCAATTTTCTGATGAAAAACGATGACCCGTGACCTGTCGAACTGTCTCCAGATGGTCAGAAATGGTAATTTTTTAATGTTTAATTTTTTGACTGTAAATGACTAGTGCTTGTGAATTATCACTTTTGGAACTAAATTAAGTGAATTTAGAGTCATTTTAATGCCAGAAATTGGTCGAAATAGAAGCTTCTGAGTAGGATAAAAAGTCTGTAAAAATTGCAATTTTGGTCACATTGAGGCTTTAAAAAGTAGTTATTCAACTTGAGGCACAATCCAAATGATATTTTGAATCAATTTTTCTACAGTCCAAAAAATCAATTTTCTGATGAAAAACGACGACCCATGACCTGTCGAACTGTCTCCAGATGGTCAGAAATGCTAATTTTTTAATGTTTAATTTTTTGACTGTAAATGACTATTGCTTGTGAATTATCACTTTTGGAACTAAATTAAGTGAATTTAGAGTCATTTTAATGCCTGAAATTGGACGAAATAGAAGCTTCTGAGTAGGATAAAACGTCTGTAAAAATGGCAATTTTGGTCACATTGAGGCTTTAAAAAGTAGTTATTCAACATGAGGCACAAACCAAATGACATTTTGAATCAATTTTTCTACAGTCCAAAAAATCAATTTTCTGATGAAAAACGATGACCCGTGACCTGTCGAACTGTCTCCAGATGGTCAGAAATGGTAATTTTTTAATGTTGAATTTTTTGACTGTAAATGACTATTGCTTGTGAATTATCACTTTTGGAACTAAATTAAGTGAGTTTAGAGTCATTTTAATGCCTGAAATTGGTCGAAATAGAAGCTTCTGAGTGGGAGAAAAAGTCTGTAAAAATGGCAATTTTGGTCACATTGAGGCTTTAAAAAGTATTTATTCAACATGAGGCACAATCCAAATGACATTTTGAATCAATTTTTCTACAGTCCAAAAAATCTATTTTCTGATGAAAAACGATGACCCGTGACCTGTCGAACTGTCTCCAGATGGTCAGAAATGGTAATTTTTTAATGTTTCATTTTTTGACTGTAAATGACTATTGCTTGTGAATTATCACTTTTGGAACTAAATTAAGTGAATTTAAAGTCATTTTAATGCCAGAAATTGGTCGAAATAGAAGCTTCTGAGTTTGATAAAAAGTCTGTAAAAATTGCAATTTTGGACACATTGAGGCTTTAAAAAGTAGTTATTCAACATGAGGCACAATCCAAATACCATTTTGAATACATTTTTCTACAGTCCAAAAAATCAATTTTCTGATGAAAAACGATGACCCGTGACCTGTCGAACTGTCTCCAGATGGTCAGAAATGGTAATTTTTTAATGTTTAATTTTTTGACTGTAAATGACTATTGCTTGTGAATTATCACTTTTGGAACTAAATTAAGTGAATTTAGAGTCATTTTAATGCCAGAAATTGGTCGAAATAGAAGCTTCTGAGTATAATAAAAAGTCTGTAAAAATTGCAATTTTGGTCACATTGAGGCTTTAAAAAGTAGTTATTCAACTTGAGGCACAATCCAAATGATATTTTGAATCAATTTTTCTACAGTCCAAAAAATCAATTTTCTGATGAAAAACGGCGACCCATGACCTGTCGAACTGTCTCCAGATGGTCAGAAATGCTAATTTTTTAATGTTTAATTTTTTGACTGTAAATGACTATTGCTTGTGAATTATCACTTTTGGAACTAAATTAAGTGAATTTAGAGTCATTTTAATGCCTGAAATTGGACGAAATAGAAGCTTCTGAGTAGGATAAAACGTCTGTAAAAATGGCAATTTTGGTCACATTGAGGCTTTAAAAAGTAGTTATTCAACATGAGGCACAAACCAAATGACATTTTGAATCAATTTTTCTACAGTCCAAAAAATCAATTTTCTGATGAAAAACGATGACCCGTGACCTGTCGAACTGTCTCCAGATGGTCAGAAATGGTAATTTTTTAATGTTGAATTTTTTGACTGTAAATGACTATTGCTTGTGAATTATCACTTTTGGAACTAAATTAAGTGAGTTTAGAGTCATTTTAATGCCTGAAATTGGTCGAAATAGAAGCTTCTGAGTGGGAGAAAAAGTCTATAAAAATGGCAATTTTGGTCACATTGAGGCTTTAAAAAGTATTTATTCAACATGAGGCACAATCCAAATGACATTTTGAATCAATTTTTCTACAGTCCAAAAAATCTATTTTCTGATGAAAAACGATGACCCGTGACCTGTCGAACTGTCTCCAGATGGTCAGAAATGGTAATTTTTTAATGTTTCATTTTTTGACTGTAAATGACTATTGCTTGTGAATTATGACTTTTGGAACTAAATTAAGTGAATTTAGAGTCATTTTAATGCCAGAAATTGGTCGAAATAGAAGCTTCTGAGTTTGATAAAAAGTCTGTAAAAATTGCAATTTTGGACACATTGAGGCTTTAAAAAGTAGTTATTCAACATGAGGCACAATCCAAATGATATTTTGAATCAATTTTTCTACAGTCCAAAAAATCAATTTTCTGATGAAAAACGATGACCCGTGACCTGTCGAACTGTCTCCAGATGGTCAGAAATGGTAATTTTTTAATGTTTAATTTTTTGACTGTAAATGACTATTGCTTGTGAATTATCACTTTTGGAACTAAATTAAGTGAGTTTAGAGTCGTTTTAATGCCTGAAATTGGTCGAAATAGAAGCTTCTGAGTAGGAGAAAAAGTCTGTAAAAATGGCAATTTTGGTCACATTGAGGCTTTAAAAAGTAGTTATTCAACTTGAGGCACAATCCAAATGATATTTTGAATCAATTTTTCTACAGTCCAAAAAATAAATTTTCTGATGAAAAACGACGACCCGTGACCTGTCGAACTGTCTCCAGATGGTCAGAAATGGTAATTTTTTAATGTTTAATTTTTTGACTGTAAATGACTATTGCTTGTGAATTATCACTTTTGGAACTAAATTAAGTGAGTTTAGAGTCATTTTAATGCCTGAAATTGGTTGAAATAGAAGCTTCTGAGTAGGAAAAAAAGTCTGTAAAAATGGCAATTTTGGTCACATTGAGGCTTTAAAAAGTAGTTATTCAACATGAGGAACACTCCAAATGACATTTTGAATCAATTTTTCTACAGTCCAAAAAATCAATTTTCTGATGAAAAACGATGACCCGTGACCTGTCGAACTGTCTCCAGATGGTCAGAAATGGTAATTTTTTAATGTTGAATTTTTTTACTTTAAATGACTATTGCTTGTGAATTATCACTTTTGGAACTAAATTAAGTGAGTTTAGAGTCATTTTAATGCCTGAAATTGGTCGAAATAGAAGCTGCTGAGTGGGAGAAAAAGTCTGTAAAGATGGCAATTTTGGTCACATTGAGGCTTTAAAAAGTAGTTCTTCAACATGAGGCACAATCCAAATGATATTTTGAATCAATTTTTCTACAGTCCAAAAAATCAATTTTCTGATGAAAAACGATGACCCGTGACCTGTCGAACTGTCTCCAGATGGTCAGAAATGGTAATTTTTTAATGTTTAATTTTTTGACTGTAAATGACTATTGCTTGTGAATTATCACTTTTGGAACTAAATTAAGTGAATTTAGAGTCATTTTAATGCCAGAAATTGGTCGAAATAGAAGCTTCTGAGTAGGATAAAAAGTCTGTAAAAATTGCAATTTTGGTCACATTGAGGCTTTAAAAATTAGTTATTCAACATGAGGCACAATCCAAATGATATTTTGAATCAATTTTTCTACAGTCCAAAAAATCAATTTTCTGATGAAAAACGACGACCCGTGACCTGTCGAACTGTCCCCAGATGGTCAGAAATGCTAATTTTTTAATGTTTAATTTTTTGACTGTAAATTACTATTGCTTGTGAATTATCACTTTTGGAACTAAATTAAGTGAATTTAGAGTCATTTTAATGCCTGAAATTGGACGAAATAGAAGCTTCTGAGTAGGATAAAACGTCTGTAAAAATGGCAATTTTGGTCACATTGAGGCTTTAAAAAGTATTTATTCAACATGAAGCACAATCCAAATACCATTTTGAATACATTTTTCTACAGTCCAAAAAATCAATTTTCTGATGAAAAACGATGACCCGTGACCTGTCGAACTGTCTCCAGATGGTCAGAAATGGTAATTTTTTAATGTTTAATTTTTTGACTGTAAATGACTATTGCTTGTGAATTATCACTTTTGGAACTAAATTAAGTGAATTTAGAGTCATTTTAATGCCAGAAATTGGTCGAAATAGAAGCTTCTGAGTATAATAAAAAGTCTGTAAAAATTGCAATTTTGGTCACATTGAGGCTTTAAAAAGTAGTTATTCAACTTGAGGCACAATCCAAATGATATTTTGAATCAATTTTTCTACAGTCCAAAAAATCAATTTTCTGATGAAAAACGGCGACCCATGACCTGTCGAACTGTCTCCAGATGGTCAGAAATGCTAATTTTTTAATGTTTAATTTTTTGACTGTAAATGACTATTGCTTGTGAATTATCACTTTTGGAACTAAATTAAGTGAATTTAGAGTCATTTTAATGCCTGAAATTGGACGAAATAGAAGCTTCTGAGTAGGATAAAACGTCTGTAAAAATGGCAATTTTGGTCACATTGAGGCTTTAAAAAGTAGTTATTCAACATGAGGCACAAACCAAATGACATTTTGAATCAATTTTTCTACAGTCCAAAAAATCAATTTTCTGATGAAAAACGATGACCCGTGACCTGTCGAACTGTCTCCAGATGGTCAGAAATGGTAATTTTTTAATGTTGAATTTTTTGACTGTAAATGACTATTGCTTGTGAATTATCACTTTTGGAACTAAATTAAGTGAGTTTAGAGTCATTTTAATGCCTGAAATTGGTCGAAATAGAAGCTTCTGAGTGGGAGAAAAAGTCTATAAAAATGGCAATTTTGGTCACATTGAGGCTTTAAAAAGTATTTATTCAACATGAGGCACAATCCAAATGACATTTTGAATCAATTTTTCTACAGTCCAAAAAATCTATTTTCTGATGAAAAACGATGACCCGTGACCTGTCGAACTGTCTCCAGATGGTCAGAAATGGTAATTTTTTAATGTTTCATTTTTTGACTGTAAATGACTATTGCTTGTGAATTATGACTTTTGGAACTAAATTAAGTGAATTTAGAGTCATTTTAATGCCAGAAATTGGTCGAAATAGAAGCTTCTGAGTTTGATAAAAAGTCTGTAAAAATTGCAATTTTGGACACATTGAGGCTTTAAAAAGTAGTTATTCAACATGAGGCACAATCCAAATGATATTTTGAATCAATTTTTCTACAGTCCAAAAAATCAATTTTCTGATGAAAAACGATGACCCGTGACCTGCCGAACTGTCTCCAGATGGTCAGAAATGGTAATTTTTTAATGTTTAATTTTTTGACTGTAAATGACTATTGCTTGTGAATTATCACTTTTGGAACTAAATTAAGTGAGTTTAGAGTCATTTTAATGCCTGAAATTGGTTGAAATAGAAGCTTCTGAGTAGGAAAAAAAGTCTGTAAAAATGGCAATTTTGGTCACATTGAGGCTTTAAAAAGTAGTTATTCAACATGAGGAACACTCCAAATGACATTTTGAATCAATTTTTCTACAGTCCAAAAAATCAATTTTCTGATGAAAAACGATGACCCGTGACCTGTCGAACTGTCTCCAGATGGTCAGAAATGGTAATTTTTTAATGTTGAATTTTTTTACTTTAAATGACTATTGCTTGTGAATTATCACTTTTGGAACTAAATTAAGTGAGTTTAGAGTCATTTTAATGCCTGAAATTGGTCGAAATAGAAGCTTCTGAGTGGGAGAAAAAGTCTGTAAAGATGGCAATTTTGGTCACATTGAGGCTTTAAAAAGTATTTATTCAACATGAGGCACAATCCAAATGACATTTTGAATCAATTTTTCTACAGTCCAAAAAATCAATTTTCTGATGAAAAACGATGACCCGTGACCTGTCGAACTGTCTCCAGATGGTCAGAAATGGTAATTTTTTAATGTTTAATTTTTTGACTGTAAATGACTATTGCTTGTGAATTATCACTTTTGGAACTAAATTAAGTGAATTTAGAGTCATTTTAATGCCAGAAATTGGTCGAAATAGAAGCTTCTGAGTAGGATAAAAAGTCTGTAAAAATTGCAATTTTGGTCACATTGAGGCTTTAAAAATTAGTTATTCAACATGAGGCACAATCCAAATGATATTTTGAATCAATTTTTCTACAGTCCAAAAAATCAATTTTCTGATGAAAAACGACGACCCGTGACCTGTCGAACTGTCCCCAGATGGTCAGAAATGCTAATTTTTTAATGTTTAATTTTTTGACTGTAAATTACTATTGCTTGTGAATTATCACTTTTGGAACTAAATTAAGTGAATTTAGAGTCATTTTAATGCCTGAAATTGGACGAAATAGAAGCTTCTGAGTAGGATAAAACGTCTGTAAAAATGGCAATTTTGGTCACATTGAGGCTTTAAAAAGTATTTATTCAACATGAGGCACAATCCAAATGACATTTTGAATCAATTTTTCTACAGTCCAAAAAATCTATTTTCTGATGAAAAACGATGACCCGTGACCTGTCGAATTGTCTCCAGATGGTCAGAAATGGTAATTTTTTAATTTTTAATTTTTTGACTGTAAATGACTGTTGCTTGTGAATTATCACTTTTGGAACTAAATTAAGTGAGTTTAGAGTCATTTTAATGCCTGAAATTGGTCGAAATAGAAGCTTCTGAGCAGGAGAAAAAGTCTGTAAGAATGGCAATTTTGGTCACATTGAGGCTTTAAGAAAGTAATTATTCAACATTAGGCACAATCCAAATAACATTTTGAATACATTTTTCTACAGTCCAAAAAATCAATTTTCTGATGAAAAACGATGACCCATGACCTGTCGAACTGTCTCCAGATGGTCAGAAATGGTAATTTTTTAATGTTTAATTTTTTGACTGTAAATGACTATTGCTTGTGAATTATCACTTTTGGAACTAAATTAAGTGAATTTAGAGTCATTTTAATGCCTGAAATTGGACGAAATAGAAGCTTCTGAGTTTGATAAAAAGTCTGTAAAAATGGCAATTTTGGTCACATTGAGGCTTTAAAAAGTAGTTATTCAACATGAGGCACAATCCAAATGACATTTTGAATCAATTTTTCTACAGTCCAAAAAATCAATTTTCTGATGAAAAACGATGACCCGTGACCTGTCGAACTGTCTCCAGATGGTCAGAAATGGTAATTTTTTAATGTTTAATTTTTTGACTGTAAATGACTATTGCTTGTGAATTATCACTTTTGGAACTAAATTAAGTGAGTTTAGAGTCATTTTAATGCCTGAAATTGGTTGAAATAGAAGCTTCTGAGTAGGAAAAAAAGTCTGTAAAAATGGCAATTTTGGTCACATTGAGGCTTTAAAAAGTAGTTATTCAACATGAGGAACACTCCAAATGACATTTTGAATCAATTTTTCTACAGTCCAAAAAATCCATTTTCTGATGAAAAACGATGACCCGTGACCTGTCGAACTGTCTCCAGATGGTCAGAAATGGTAATTTTTTAATGTTGAATTTTTTGACTGTAAATGACTATTTCTTGTGAATTATCTCTTTTGGAACTAAATTAAGTGAGTTTAGAGTCATTTTAATGCCTGAAATTGGTCGAAATAGAAGCTTCTGAGTGGGAGAAAAAGTCTGTAAAGATGGCAATTTTGGTCACATTGAGGCTTTAAAAAGTAGTTATTCAACATGAGGCACAATCCAAATGATATTTTGAATCAATTTTACTACAGTCCAAAAAATCAATTTTCTGATGAAAAACGACGACCCATGACCTGTCGAACTGTCTCCAGATGGTCAGAAATGCTAATTTTTTAATGTTTAATTTTTTGACTGTAAATGACTATTGCTTGTGAATTATCACTTTTGGAACTAAATTAAGTGAATTTAGAGTCATTTTAATGCCTGAAATTGGACGAAATAGAAGCTTCTGAGTAGGATAAAACGTCTGTAAAAATGGCAATTTTGGTCACATTGAGGCTTTAAAAAGTAGTTATTCAACATGAGGCACAAACCAAATGACATTTTGAATCAATTTTTCTACAGTCCAAAAAATCAATTTTCTGATGAAAAACGATGACCCGTGACCTGTCGAACTGTCTCCAGATGGTCAGAAATGGTAATTTTTTAATGTTTCATTTTTTGACTGTAAATGACTATTGCTTGTGAATTATCACTTTTGGAACTAAATTAAGTGAATTTAGAGTCATTTTAATGCCAGAAATTGGTCGAAATAGAAGCTTCTGAGTTTGATAAAAAGTCTGTAAAAATTGCAATTTTGGACACATTGAGGCTTTAAAAAGTAGTTATTCAACATGAGGCACAATCCAAATGATATTTTGAATCAATTTTTCTACAGTCCAAAAAATCAATTTTCTGATGAAAAACGATGAGCCGTGACCTGTCGAACTGTCTCCAGATGGTCAGAAATGGTAATTTTTTAATGTTTAATTTTTTGACTGTAAATGACTATTGCTTGTGAATTATCACTTTTGTAACTAAATTAAGTGAATTTAGAGTCATTTTAATGCCAGAAATTGGTCGAAATAGAAGCTTCTGAGTAGGATAAAAAGTCTGTAAAAATTGCAATTTTGGTCACATAGAGGCTTTAAAAAGTAGTTATTCAACATGAGGAACACTCCAAATGACATTTTGAATCAATTTTTCTACAGTCCAAAAAATCAATTTTCTGATGAAAAACGATGACCCGTGACCTGTCGAACTGTCTCCAGATGGTCAGAAATGGTAATTTTTTAATGTTTAATTTTTTGACTGTAAATGACTATTGCTTGTGAATTATCACTTTTGGAACTAAATTAAGTGAGTTTAGAGTCATTTTAATGCCTGAAATTGGTTGAAATAGAAGCTTCTGAGCAGGAGAAAAAGTCTGTAAGAATGGCAATTTTGGTCACATTGAGGCTTTAAGAAAGTAATTATTCAACATTAGGCACAATCTAAATAACATTTTGAATACTTTTTTCTACAGTCCAAAAAATCAATTTTCTGATGAAAAACGATGACCCATGACCTGTCGAACTGTCTCCAGATGGTCAGAAATGGTAATTTTTTAATGTTTAATTTTTTGACTGTAAATGACTATTGCTTGTGAATTATCACTTTTGGAACTAAATTAAGTGAATTTAGAGTCATTTTAATGCCTGAAATTGGACGAAATAGAAGCTTCTGAGTTTGATAAAAAGTCTGTAAAAATGGCAATTTTGTTCACATTGAGGCTTTAAAAAGTAGTTATTCAACATGAGGCACAATCCAAATGACATTTTGAATCAATTTTTCTACAGTCCAAAAAATCAATTTTCTGATGAAAAACGATGACCCGTGACCTGTCGAACTGTCTCCAGATGGTCAGAAATGGTAATTTTTTAATGTTGAATTTTTTGACTGTAAATGACTATTGCTTGTGAATTATCACTTTTGGAACTAAATTAAGTGAGTTTAGAGTCATTTTAATGCCTGAAATTGGTCGAAATAGAAGCTTCTGAGTGGGAGAAAAAGTCTGTAAAGATGGCAATTTTGGTCACATTGAGGCTTTAAAAAGTATTTATTCAACATGAGGCACAATCCAAATGACATTTTGAATCAATTTTTCTACAGTCCAAAAAATCTATTTTCTGATGAAAAACGATGACCCGTGACCTGTCGAATTGTCTCCAGATGGTCAGAAATGGTAATTTTTTAATTTTTAATTTTTTGACTGTAAATGACTGTTGCTTGTGAATTATCACTTTTGGAACTAAATTAAGTGAGTTTAGAGTCATTTTAATGCCTGAAATTGGTCGAAATAGAAGCTTCTGAGCAGGAGAAAAAGTCTGTAAAAATGGCAATTTTGGTCACATTGAGGCTTTAAGAAAGTAATTATTCAACATTAGGCACAATCCAAATAACATTTTGAATACATTTTTCTACAGTCCAAAAAATCAATTTTCTGATGAAAAACGATGACCCATGACCTGTCGAACTGTCTCCAGATGGTCAGAAATGGTAATTTTTTAATGTTAAATTTTTTGACTGTTAATGACTATTGCTTGTGAATTATCCCTTTTGGAACTAAATTAAGTGAGTTTAGAGTCATTTTAATGCCTGCAATTGGTTGAAATAGAAGCTTCTGAGTAGGAAAAAAAGTCTGTAAAAATGGCAATTTTGGTCACATTGAGGCTTTAAAAAGTAGTTATTCAACATGAGGAACACTCCAAATGACATTTTGAATCAATTTTTCTACAGTCCAAAAAATCAATTTTCTGATGAAAAACGATGACCCGTGACCTGTCGAACTGTCTCCAGATGGTCAGAAATGGTAATTTTTTAATGTTGAATTTTTTGACTGTAAATGACTATTGCTTGTGAATTATCACTTTTGGAACTAAATTAAGTGAGTTTAGAGTCATTTTAATGCCTGAAATTGGTCGAAATAGAAGCTGCTGAGTGGGAGAAAAAGTCTGTAAAGATGGCAATTTTGGTCACATTGAGGCTTTAAAAAGTAGTTCTTCAACATGAGGCACAATCCAAATGATATTTTGAATCAATTTTTCTACAGTCCAAAAAATCAATTTTCTGATGAAAAACGATGACCCGTGACCTGTCGAACTGTCTCCAGATGGTCAAAAATGGTAATTTTTTAATGTTTAATTTTTTGACTGTAAATGACTATTGCTTGTGAATTATCACTTTTGGAACTAAATTAAGTGAGTTTAGAGTCGTTTTAATGCCTGAAATTGGTCGAAATAGAAGCTTCTGAGTAGGAGAAAAAGTCTGTAAAAATGGCAATTTTGGTCACATTGAGGCTTTAAAAAGTAGTTATTCAACATGAGGCACAATCCAAATAACATTTTGAATACATTTTTCTACAGTCCAAAAAATCAACATTCTGATGAAAAACGATGACCCGTGACCTGTCGAACTGTCTCAAGATGGTCAGAAATGGTAATTTTTTAATGTTTAATTTTTTGACTGTAAATGACTATTGCTTGTGAATTATCACTTTTGGAACTAAATTAAGTGAATTTAGAGTCATTTTAATGCCAGAAATTGGTCAAAATAGAAGCTTCTGAGTAGGATAAAAAGTCTGTAAAAATTGCAATTTTGGTCACATTGAGGCTTTAAAAAGTAGTTATTCAACATGAGGCACAATCCAAATGATATTTTGAATCAATTTTTCTACAGTCCAAAAAATCAATTTTCTGATGAAAAATGACGACCCATGACCTGTCGAACTGTCTCCAGATGGTCAGAAATGCTAATTTTTTAATGTTTAATTTTTTGACTGTAAATGACTATTGCTTGTGAATTATCACTTTTGGAACTAAATTAAGTGAATTTAGAGTCATTTTAATGCCTGAAATTGGACGAAATAGAAACTTCTGAGTAGGATAAAACATCTGTAAAAATGGCAATTTTGGTCACATTGAGGCTTTAAAAAGTAGTTATTCAACATGAGGCACAAACCAAATGACATTTTGAATCAATTTTTCTACAGTCCAAAAAATCAATTTTCTGATGAAAAACGATGACCCGTGACCTGTCGAACTGTCTCCAGATGGTCAGAAATGGTAATTTTTTAATGTTTCATTTTTTGACTGTAAATGACTATTGCTTGTGAATTATCACTTTTGGAACTAAATTAAGTGAATTTAGAGTCATTTTAATGCCAGAAATTGGTCGAAATAGAAGCTTCTGAGTTTGATAAAAAGTCTGTAAAAATTGCAATTTTGGACACATTGAGGCTTTAAAAAGTAGTTATTCAACATGAGGCACAATCCAAATGATATTTTGAATCAATTTTTCTACAGTCCAAAAAATCAATTTTCTGATGAAAAACGATGAGCCGTGACCTGTCGAACTGTCTCCAGATGGTAAGAAATGGTAATTTTTTAATGTTTAATTTTTTGACTTTAAATGACTATTGCTTGTGAATTATCACTTTTGGAACTAAATTAAGTGAGTTTAGAGTCATTTTAATGCCTGAAATTGGTTGAAATAGAACCTTCTGAGCAGGAGGAAAAGTCTGTAAGAATGGCAATTTTGGTCACATTGAGGCTTTAAGAAAGTAATTATTCAACATTAGGCACAATCTAAAAACCATTTTGAATACATTTTTCTACAGTCCAAAAAATCAATTTTCTGATGAAAAACGATGACCCATGACCTGTCGAACTGTCTCCAGATGGTCAGAAATGGTAATTTTTTAATGTTTAATTTTTTGACTGTAAATGACTATTGCTTGTGAATTATCACTTTTGGAACTAAATTAAGTGAATTTAGAGTCATTTTAATGCCTGAAATTGGACGAAATAGAAGCTTCTGAGTTTGATAAAAAGTCTGTAAAAATGGCAATTTTGGTCACATTGAGGCTTTAAAAAGTAGTTATTCAACATGAGGCACAATCCAAATGACATTTTGAATCAATTTTTCTACAGTCCAAAAAATCAATTTTCTGATGAAAAACGATGACCCGTGACCTGTCGAACTGTCTCCAGATGGTCAGAAATGGTAATTTTTTAATGTTTAATTTTTTGACTGTAAATGACTATTGCTTGTGAATTATCACTTTTGGTACTAAATTAAGTGAGTTTAGAGTCATTTTAATGCCTGAAATTGGTTGAAATAGAAGCTTCTGAGTAGGAAAAAAAGTCTGTAAAAATGGCAATTTTGGTCACATTGAGGCTTTAAAAAGTATTTATTCAACATGAGGCAAAATCCAAATGACATTTTGAATCAATTTTTCTACAGTCCAAAAAATCTATTTTCGGATGAAAAACGATGACCCGTGACCTGTCGAACTGTCTCCAGATGGTCAGAAATGGTAATTTTTTAATGTTTCATTTTTTGACTGTAAATGACTATTGCTTGTGAATTATCACTTTTGGAACTAAATTAAGTGAATTTAGAGTCATTTTAATGCCAGAAATTGGTCGAAATAGAAGCTTCTGAGTTTGATAAAAAGTCTGTAAAAATTGCAATTTTGGACACATTGAGGCTTTAAAAAGTAGTTATTCAACATGAGGCACAATCCAAATGATATTTTGAATCAATTTTTCTACAGTCCAAAAAATCAATTTTCTGATGAAAAACGATGAGCCGTGACCCGTCGAACTGTCTCCAGATGGTCAGAAATGGTAATTTTTTAATGTTTAATTTTTTGACTGTAAATGACTATTGCTTGTGAATTATCACTTTTGTAACTAAATTAAGTGAATTTAGAGTCATTTTAATGCCAGAAATTGGTCGAAATAGAAGCTTCTGAGTAGGATAAAAAGTCTGTAAAAATTGCAATTTTGGTCACATTGAGGCTTTTAAAATTAGTTATTCAACATGAGGAACACTCCAAATGACATTTTGAATCAATTTTTCTACAGTCCAAAAAATCAATTTTCTGATGAAAAACGATGACCCGTGACCTGTCGAACTGTCTCCAGATGGTCAGAAATGGTAATTTTTTAATGTTTAATTTTTTGACTGTAAATGACTATTGCTTGTGAATTATCACTTTTGGAACTAAATTAAGTGAGTTTAAAGTCATTTTAATGCCTGAAATTGGTTGAAATAGAAGCTTCTGAGCAGGAGAAAAAGTCTGTAAGAATGGCAATTTTGGTCACATTGAGGCTTTAAGAAAGTAATTATTCAACATTAGGCACAATCTAAATAACATTTTGAATACATTTTTCTACAGTCCAAAAAATCAATTTTCTGATGAAAAACGATGACCCATGACCTGTCGAACTGTCTCCAGATGGTCAGAAATGGTAATTTTTTAATGTTTAATTTTTTGACTGTAAATGACTATTGCTTGTGAATTATCACTTTTGGAACTAAATTAAGTGAATTTAGAGTCATTTTAATGCCTGAAATTGGACGAAATAGAAGCTTCTGAGTTTGATAAAAAGTCTGTAAAAATGGCAATTTTGGTCACATTGAGGCTTTAAAAAGTAGTTATTCAACATGAGGCACAATCCAAATGACATTTTGAATCAATTTTTCTACAGTCCAAAAAATCAATTTTCTGATGAAAAACGATGACCCGTGACCTGTCGAACTGTCTCCAGATGGTCAGAAATGGTAATTTTTTAATGTTTAATTTTTTGTCTGTAAATGACTATTGCTTGTGAATTATCACTTTTGGAACTAAATTAAGTGAATTTAGAGTCATTTTAATGCCTGAAATTGGACGAAATAGAAGCTTCTGAGTTTGATAAAAAGTCTGTAAAAATGGCAATTTTGGTCACATTGAGGCTTTAAAAAGTAGTTATTCAACATGAGGCACAATCCAAATGACATTTTGAATCAATTTTTCTACAGTCCAAAAAATCAATTTTCTGATGAAAAACGATGACCCATGACCTGTCGAACTGTCTCCAGATGGCCAGAAATGGTAATTTTTTAATGTTGAATTTTTTGACTGTAAATGACTATTGCTTGTGAATTATCACTTTTGGAACTAAATTAAGTGAGTTTAGAGTCATTTTAATGCCTGAAATTGGTCGAAATAGAAGCTTCTGAGTGGGAGAAAAAGTCTGTAAAGATGGCAATTTTGGTCACATTGAGGCTTTAAAAAGTATTTATTCAACATGAGGCACAATCCAAATGACATTTTGAATCAATTTTTCTACAGTCCAAAAAATCTATTTTCTGATGAAAAACGATGACCCGTGACCTGTCGAATTGTCTCCAGATGGTCAGAAATGGTAATTTTTTAATTTTTAATTTTTTGACTGTAAATGACTATTGCTTGTGAATTATCACTTTTGGAACTAAATTAAGTGAGTTTAGAGTTATTTTAATGCCTGAAATTGGTCGAAATAGAAGCTTCTGAGTAGGAGAAAAAGTCTGTAAAGATGGCAATTTTGGTCACATTGAGGCTTTAAAAAGTATTTATTCAACATGAGGCACAATCCAAATGACATTTTGAATCAATTTTTCTACAGTCCAAAAAATCTATTTTCTGATGAAAAACGATGACCCGTGACCTGTCGAACTGTCTCCAGATGGTCAGAAATGGTAATTTTTTAATGTTTCATTTTTTGACTGTAAATGACTATTGCTTGTGAATTATCACTTTTGGAACTAAATTAAGTGAGTTTAGAGTCATTTTAATGCCTGAAATTGGTCAAAATAGAAGCTTCTGAGCAGGAGAAAAAGTCTGTAAAAATGGCAATTTTGGTCACATTGAGGCTTTAAGAAAGTAATTATTCAACATTAGGCACAATCCAAATAACATTTTGAATACATTTTTCTACAGTCCAAAAAATCAATTTTCTGATGAAAAACGATGACCCATGACCTGTCGAACTGTCTCCAGATGGTCAGAAATGGTAATTTTTTAATGTTAAATTTTTTGACTGTTAATGACTATTGCTTGTGAATTATCCCTTTTGGAACTAAATTAAGTGAGTTTAGAGTCATTTTAATGCCTGAAATTGGTTGAAATAGAAGCTTCTGAGTAGGAAAAAAAGTCTGTAAAAATGGCAATTTTGGTCACATTGAGGCTTTAAAAAGTAGTTATTCAACATGAGGAACACTCCAAATGACATTTTGAATCAATTTTTCTACAGTCCAAAAAATCAATTTTCTGATGAAAAACGATGACCCGTGACCTGTTGAACTGTCTCCAGATGGTCAGAAATGGTAATTTTTTAATGTTGAATTTTTTGACTGTAAATGACTATTGCTTGTGAATTATCACTTTTGGAACTAAATTAAGTGAGTTTAGAGTCATTTTAATGCCTGAAATTGGTCGAAATAGAAGCTTCTGAGTGGGAGAAAAAGTCTGTAAAGATGGCAATTTTGGTCACATTGAGGCTTTAAAAAGTAGTTCTTCAACATGAGGCACAATCCAAATGATATTTTGAATCAATTTTTCTACAGTCCAAAAAATCAATTTTCTGATGAAAAACGATGACCCGTGACCTGTCGAACTGTCTCCAGATGGTCAAAAATGGTAATTTTTTAATTTTTAATTTTTTGACTGTAAATGACTGTTGCTTGTGAATTATCACTTTTGGAACTAAATTAAGTGAATTTAGAGTCATTTTAATGCCAGAAATTGGTCGAAATAGAAGCTTCTGAGTTTGATAAAAAGTCTGTAAAAATTGCAATTTTGGTCACATTGAGCCTTTAAAAAGTAGTTATTCAACATGAGGCACAATCCAAATGACATTTTGAATCAATTTTTCTACAATCCAAAATATCAATTTTCTGATGAAAAACGATGACCCGTGACCTGTCGAACTGTCTCCAGATGGTCAGAAATGGTAATTTTTTAATGTTTAATTTTTTGACTGTAAATGACTATTGCTTCTGAATTATCACTTTTGGAACTAAATTAAGTGAATTTAGAGTCATTTTAATGCCTGAAATTGGTCGAAATAGAAGCTTCTGAGTAGGATAAAACGTCTGTAAAAATGGCAATTTTGGTCACATTGAGGCTTTAAAAAGTAGTTATTAAACAAGAGGCACAAACCAAATGATATTTTGAATACATTTTTCTACAGTCCAAAAAATCAATTTTCTGATGAAAAACGATGACCCGTGACCTGTCGAACTGTCTCCAGATGGTCAGAAATGGTAATTTTTTAATGTTTAATTTTTTGACTGTAAATGACTATTGCTTGTGAATTATCACTTTTGGAACTAAATTAAGTGAGTTTAGAGTCGTTTTAATGCCTGAAATTGGTCGAAATAGAAGCTTCTGAGTGGGAGAAAAAGTCTGTAAAGATGGCAATTTTGGTCACATTGAGGCTTTAAAAAGTAGTTATTCAACATGAGGCACAATCCAAATGACATTTTGAATCAATTTTTCTACAATCGAAAATATCAATTTTCTGATAAAAAACGATGACCCGTGACCTGTCGAACTGTCTCCAGATGGTCAGAAATGGTAATTTTTTAATGTTTAATTTTTTGACTGTAAATGACTATTGCTTGTTAATTATCACTTTTGGAACTACATTAAGTGAGTTTAGAGTCATTTTAATGCCTGAAATTGGTCAAATTAGAAGCTTCTGAGTGGGAGAAAAAGTCTGTAAAGATGGCAATTTTGGTCACATTGAGGCTTTAAAAAGTAGTTATTCAAAATGAGGCACAATCCAAATGACATTTTGAATCAATTTTTCTACAGTCCAAAAAATCTATTTTCTGATGAAAAACTATGACCCGTGACCTGTCGAATTGTCTCCAGATGGTCAGAAATGGTAATTTTTTAATTTTTAATTTTTTGACTGTAAATGACTATTGCTTGTGAATTATCACTTTTGGAACTAAATTAAGTGAGTTTAGAGTCATTTTAATGCCTGAAATTGGTCGAAATAGAAGCTTCTGAGCAGGGGAAAAAGTCTGTAAAAATGGCAATTTTGGTCACATTGAGGCTTTAAGAAAGTAATTATTCAACATGAGGCACAATCCAAATAACATTTTGAATACATATTTCTACAGTCCAAAAAATCATTTTTCTGATGAAAAACGATGACCCGTGACCTGTCGAACTGTCTCTAGATGGTCAGAAATGGTAATTTTTTAATGTTTAATTTTTTGACTGTAAATGACTATTGCTTTTGAATTATCACTTTTGGAACTAAATTAAGTGAGTTTAGAGTCATTTTAATGTCGTAATTGGTCGAAATAGAAGCTTCTGAGTAGGATAAAAAGTCTGTAAAAATGGCAATTTTGGTCACATTGAGGCTTTAAGAAAGTAATTATTCAACATGAGGCACAATCCAAATAACATTTTGAATACATTTTTCTACAGTCCAAAAAATCAATTTTCTGATGAAAAACGATGACCCGTGACCTGTCGAACTGTCTCCAGATGGTCAGAAATGGTAATTTTTTAATGTTTAATTTTTGACTGTAAATGACTATTGCTTGTGAATTATCACTTTTGGAACTAAATTAAGTGAATTTAGAGTCATTTTAATGCCAGAAATTGGTCGAAATAGAAGCTTCTGAGTAGGAGAAAAAGTCTGTAAAGATGGCAATTTTGGTCACATTGAGGCTTTAAAAAGTAGTTATTCAACATGAGGCACAATCCAAATGACATTTTGAATCAATTTTTCTACAGTCCAAAAAATCTATTTTCTGATGAAAAACTATGACCCGTGACCTGTCGAATTGTCTCCAGATGGTCAGAAATGGTAATTTTTTAATTTTTAATTTTTTGACTGTAAATGACTATTGCTTGTGAATTATCACTTTTGGAACTAAATTAAGTGAGTTTAGAGTCATTTTAATGTCGTAATTGGTCGAAATAGAAGCTTCTGAGTAGGATAAAAAGTCTGTAAAAATGGCAATTTTGGTCACATTGAGGCTTTAAAAAGTAGTTATTCAACATGAGGCACAATCCAAATGATATTTTGAATCAATTTTTCTACAGTCCAAAAAATCAATTTTCTGATGAAAAACGATGACCCGTGACCTGTCGAACTGTCTCTAGATGGTCAGAAATGGTAATTTTTTAATGTTTAATTTTTTGACTGTAAATGACTATTGCTTGTGAATTATCACTTTTGGAACTAAATTAAGTGAGTTTAGAGTCATTTTAATGTCGTAATTGGTCGAAATAGAAGCTTCTGAGTAGGATAAAAAGTCTGTAAAAATGGCAATTTTGGTCACATTGAGGCTTTAAGAAAGTAATTATTCAACATGAGGCACAATCCAAATAACATTTTGAATACATTTTTCTACAGTCCAAAAAATCAATTTTCTGATGAAAAACGATGACCCGTGACCTGTCGAACTGTCTCCAGATGGTCAGAAATGGTAATTTTTTAATTTTTAATTTTTTGACTGTAAATGACTATTGCTTGTGAATTATCACTTTTGGAACTAAATTAAGTGAGTTTAGAGTCATTTTAATGTCGTAATTGGTCGAAATAGAAGCTTCTGAGTAGGATAAAAAGTCTGTAAAAATGGCAATTTTGGTCACATTGAGGCTTTAAAAAGTAGTTATTCAACATGAGGCACAATCCAAATGATATTTTGAATCAATTTTTCTACAGTCCAAAAAATCAATTTTCTGATGAAAAACGATGACCCGTGACCTGTCGAACTGTCTCCAGATGGTCAGAAATGGTAATTTTTTAACGTTTAATTTTTTGACTGTAAATGACTATTGCTTGTGAATTATCACTTTTGGAACTAAATTAAGTGAATTTAGAGTCATTTTAATGCCAGAAATTGGTCGAAATAGAAGCTTCTGAGTAGGATAAAAAGTCTGTAAAAATGGCAATTTTGGTCACATTGAGGCTTTAAAAAGTAGTTATTTAACATGAGGCACAATCCAAATGATATTTTGAATCAATTTTTCTACAGTCCAAAAAATCAATTTTCTGATGAAAAACGATGACCCGTGACCTGTCGAACTGTCTCCAGATGGTCAGAAATGGTAATTTTTTAATGTTTAAGTTTTTTGACTGTAAATGACTATTGCTTGTTAATTATCACTTTTGGAACTAAATTAAGTGAATTTAGAGTCATTTTAATGCCTGACATTGGACGAAATAGAAGCTTCTGAGTAGGATAAAACGTCTGTAAAAATGGCAATTTTGGTCAAATTGAGGCTTTAAAAAGTAGTTATTCAACATGAGGCACAAACCAAATGACATTTTGAATCAATTTTTCTACAGTCCAAAAAATCAATTTTCTGATGAAAAACGATGACCCGTGACCTGTCGAACTGTCTCCAGATGGTCAGAAATGGTAATTTTTTAATGTTTAATTTTTTGACTGTAAATGACTATTGCTTGTGAATTATCACTTTTGGAACTAAATTAAGTGAATTTAGAGTCATTTTAATGCCAGAAATTGGTCGAAATAGAAGCTTCTGAGTATAATAAAAAGTCTGTAAAAATTGCAATTTTGGTCACATTGAGGCTTTAAAAAGTAGTTATTCAACTTGAGGCACAATCCAAATGATATTTTGAATCAATTTTTCTACAGTCCAAAAAATCAATTTTCTGATGAAAAACGGCGACCCATGACCTGTCGAACTGTCTCCAGATGGTCAGAAATGCTAATTTTTTAATGTTTAATTTTTTGACTGTAAATGACTATTGCTTGTGAATTATCACTTTTGGAACTAAATTAAGTGAATTTAGAGTCATTTTAATGCCTGAAATTGGACGAAATAGAAGCTTCTGAGTAGGATAAAACGTCTGTAAAAATGGCAATTTTGGTCACATTGAGGCTTTAAAAAGTAGTTATTCAACATGAGGCACAAACCAAATGACATTTTGAATCAATTTTTCTACAGTCCAAAAAATCAATTTTCTGATGAAAAACGATGACCCGTGACCTGTCGAACTGTCTCCAGATGGTCAGAAATGGTAATTTTTTAATGTTGAATTTTTTGACTGTAAATGACTATTGCTTGTGAATTATCACTTTTGGAACTAAATTAAGTGAGTTTAGAGTCATTTTAATGCCTGAAATTGGTCGAAATAGAAGCTTCTGAGTGGGAGAAAAAGTCTATAAAAATGGCAATTTTGGTCACATTGAGGCTTTAAAAAGTATTTATTCAACATGAGGCACAATCCAAATGACATTTTGAATCAATTTTTCTACAGTCCAAAAAATCTATTTTCTGATGAAAAACGATGACCCGTGACCTGTCGAACTGTCTCCAGATGGTCAGAAATGGTAATTTTTTAATGTTTCATTTTTTGACTGTAAATGACTATTGCTTGTGAATTATGACTTTTGGAACTAAATTAAGTGAATTTAGAGTCATTTTAATGCCAGAAATTGGTCGAAATAGAAGCTTCTGAGTTTGATAAAAAGTCTGTAAAAATTGCAATTTTGGACACATTGAGGCTTTAAAAAGTAGTTATTCAACATGAGGCACAATCCAAATGATATTTTGAATCAATTTTTCTACAGTCCAAAAAATCAATTTTCTGATGAAAAACGATGACCCGTGACCTGTCGAACTGTCTCCAGATGGTCAGAAATGGTAATTTTTTAATGTTTAATTTTTTGACTGTAAATGACTATTGCTTGTGAATTATCACTTTTGGAACTAAATTAAGTGAGTTTAGAGTCGTTTTAATGCCTGAAATTGGTCGAAATAGAAGCTTCTGAGTAGGAGAAAAAGTCTGTAAAAATGGCAATTTTGGTCACATTGAGGCTTTAAAAAGTAGTTATTCAACTTGAGGCACAATCCAAATGATATTTTGAATCAATTTTTCTACAGTCCAAAAAATAAATTTTCTGATGAAAAACGACGACCCGTGACCTGTCGAACTGTCTCCAGATGGTCAGAAATGGTAATTTTTTAATGTTTAATTTTTTGACTGTAAATGACTATTGCTTGTGAATTATCACTTTTGGAACTAAATTAAGTGAGTTTAGAGTCATTTTAATGCCTGAAATTGGTTGAAATAGAAGCTTCTGAGTAGGAAAAAAAGTCTGTAAAAATGGCAATTTTGGTCACATTGAGGCTTTAAAAAGTAGTTATTCAACATGAGGAACACTCCAAATGACATTTTGAATCAATTTTTCTACAGTCCAAAAAATCAATTTTCTGATGAAAAACGATGACCCGTGACCTGTCGAACTGTCTCCAGATGGTCAGAAATGGTAATTTTTTAATGTTGAATTTTTTTACTTTAAATGACTATTGCTTGTGAATTATCACTTTTGGAACTAAATTAAGTGAGTTTAGAGTCATTTTAATGCCTGAAATTGGTCGAAATAGAAGCTGCTGAGTGGGAGAAAAAGTCTGTAAAGATGGCAATTTTGGTCACATTGAGGCTTTAAAAAGTAGTTCTTCAACATGAGGCACAATCCAAATGATATTTTGAATCAATTTTTCTACAGTCCAAAAAATCAATTTTCTGATGAAAAACGATGACCCGTGACCTGTCGAACTGTCTCCAGATGGTCAGAAATGGTAATTTTTTAATGTTTAATTTTTTGACTGTAAATGACTATTGCTTGTGAATTATCACTTTTGGAACTAAATTAAGTGAATTTAGAGTCATTTTAATGCCAGAAATTGGTCGAAATAGAAGCTTCTGAGTAGGATAAAAAGTCTGTAAAAATTGCAATTTTGGTCACATTGAGGCTTTAAAAATTAGTTATTCAACATGAGGCACAATCCAAATGATATTTTGAATCAATTTTTCTACAGTCCAAAAAATCAATTTTCTGATGAAAAACGACGACCCGTGACCTGTCGAACTGTCCCCAGATGGTCAGAAATGCTAATTTTTTAATGTTTAATTTTTTGACTGTAAATTACTATTGCTTGTGAATTATCACTTTTGGAACTAAATTAAGTGAATTTAGAGTCATTTTAATGCCTGAAATTGGACGAAATAGAAGCTTCTGAGTAGGATAAAACGTCTGTAAAAATGGCAATTTTGGTCACATTGAGGCTTTAAAAAGTATTTATTCAACATGAAGCACAATCCAAATACCATTTTGAATACATTTTTCTACAGTCCAAAAAATCAATTTTCTGATGAAAAACGATGACCCGTGACCTGTCGAACTGTCTCCAGATGGTCAGAAATGGTAATTTTTTAATGTTTAATTTTTTGACTGTAAATGACTATTGCTTGTGAATTATCACTTTTGGAACTAAATTAAGTGAATTTAGAGTCATTTTAATGCCAGAAATTGGTCGAAATAGAAGCTTCTGAGTATAATAAAAAGTCTGTAAAAATTGCAATTTTGGTCACATTGAGGCTTTAAAAAGTAGTTATTCAACTTGAGGCACAATCCAAATGATATTTTGAATCAATTTTTCTACAGTCCAAAAAATCAATTTTCTGATGAAAAACGGCGACCCATGACCTGTCGAACTGTCTCCAGATGGTCAGAAATGCTAATTTTTTAATGTTTAATTTTTTGACTGTAAATGACTATTGCTTGTGAATTATCACTTTTGGAACTAAATTAAGTGAATTTAGAGTCATTTTAATGCCTGAAATTGGACGAAATAGAAGCTTCTGAGTAGGATAAAACGTCTGTAAAAATGGCAATTTTGGTCACATTGAGGCTTTAAAAAGTAGTTATTCAACATGAGGCACAAACCAAATGACATTTTGAATCAATTTTTCTACAGTCCAAAAAATCAATTTTCTGATGAAAAACGATGACCCGTGACCTGTCGAACTGTCTCCAGATGGTCAGAAATGGTAATTTTTTAATGTTGAATTTTTTGACTGTAAATGACTATTGCTTGTGAATTATCACTTTTGGAACTAAATTAAGTGAGTTTAGAGTCATTTTAATGCCTGAAATTGGTCGAAATAGAAGCTTCTGAGTGGGAGAAAAAGTCTATAAAAATGGCAATTTTGGTCACATTGAGGCTTTAAAAAGTATTTATTCAACATGAGGCACAATCCAAATGACATTTTGAATCAATTTTTCTACAGTCCAAAAAATCTATTTTCTGATGAAAAACGATGACCCGTGACCTGTCGAACTGTCTCCAGATGGTCAGAAATGGTAATTTTTTAATGTTTCATTTTTTGACTGTAAATGACTATTGCTTGTGAATTATGACTTTTGGAACTAAATTAAGTGAATTTAGAGTCATTTTAATGCCAGAAATTGGTCGAAATAGAAGCTTCTGAGTTTGATAAAAAGTCTGTAAAAATTGCAATTTTGGACACATTGAGGCTTTAAAAAGTAGTTATTCAACATGAGGCACAATCCAAATGATATTTTGAATCAATTTTTCTACAGTCCAAAAAATCAATTTTCTGATGAAAAACGATGACCCGTGACCTGTCGAACTGTCTCCAGATGGTCAGAAATGGTAATTTTTTAATGTTTAATTTTTTGACTGTAAATGACTATTGCTTGTGAATTATCACTTTTGGAACTAAATTAAGTGAGTTTAGAGTCGTTTTAATGCCTGAAATTGGTCGAAATAGAAGCTTCTGAGTAGGAGAAAAAGTCTGTAAAAATGGCAATTTTGGTCACATTGAGGCTTTAAAAAGTAGTTATTCAACTTGAGGCACAATCCAAATGATATTTTGAATCAATTTTTCTACAGTCCAAAAAATAAATTTTCTGATGAAAAACGACGACCCGTGACCTGTCGAACTGTCTCCAGATGGTCAGAAATGGTAATTTTTTAATGTTTAATTTTTTGACTGTAAATGACTATTGCTTGTGAATTATCACTTTTGGAACTAAATTAAGTGAGTTTAGAGTCATTTTAATGCCTGAAATTGGTTGAAATAGAAGCTTCTGAGTAGGAAAAAAAGTCTGTAAAAATGGCAATTTTGGTCACATTGAGGCTTTAAAAAGTAGTTATTCAACATGAGGAACACTCCAAATGACATTTTGAATCAATTTTTCTACAGTCCAAAAAATCAATTTTCTGATGAAAAACGATGACCCGTGACCTGTCGAACTGTCTCCAGATGGTCAAAAATGGTAATTTTTTAATGTTGAATTTTTTTACTTTAAATGACTATTGCTTGTGAATTATCACTTTTGGAACTAAATTAAGTGAGTTTAGAGTCATTTTAATGCCTGAAATTGGTCGAAATAGAAGCTTCTGAGTGGGAGAAAAAGTCTGTAAAGATGGCAATTTTGGTCACATTGAGGCTTTAAAAAGTATTTATTCAACATGAGGCACAATCCAAATGACATTTTGAATCAATTTTTCTACAGTCCAAAAAATCAATTTTCTGATGAAAAACGATGACCCGTGACCTGTCGAACTGTCTCCAGATGGTCAGAAATGGTAATTTTTTAATGTTTAATTTTTTGACTGTAAATGACTATTGCTTGTGAATTATCACTTTTGGAACTAAATTAAGTGAATTTAGAGTCATTTTAATGCCAGAAATTGGTCGAAATAGAAGCTTCTGAGTAGGATAAAAAGTCTGTAAAAATTGCAATTTTGGTCACATTGAGGCTTTAAAAATTAGTTATTCAACATGAGGCACAATCCAAATGATATTTTGAATCAATTTTTCTACAGTCCAAAAAATCAATTTTCTGATGAAAAACGACGACCCGTGACCTGTCGAACTGTCCCCAGATGGTCAGAAATGCTAATTTTTTAATGTTTAATTTTTTGACTGTAAATTACTATTGCTTGTGAATTATCACTTTTGGAACTAAATTAAGTGAATTTAGAGTCATTTTAATGCCTGAAATTGGACGAAATAGAAGCTTCTGAGTAGGATAAAACGTCTGTAAAAATGGCAATTTTGGTCACATTGAGGCTTTAAAAAGTATTTATTCAACATGAGGCACAATCCAAATGACATTTTGAATCAATTTTTCTACAGTCCAAAAAATCTATTTTCTGATGAAAAACGATGACCCGTGACCTGTCGAATTGTCTCCAGATGGTCAGAAATGGTAATTTTTTAATTTTTAATTTTTTGACTGTAAATGACTGTTGCTTGTGAATTATCACTTTTGGAACTAAATTAAGTGAGTTTAGAGTCATTTTAATGCCTGAAATTGGTCGAAATAGAAGCTTCTGAGCAGGAGAAAAAGTCTGTAAGAATGGCAATTTTGGTCACATTGAGGCTTTAAGAAAGTAATTATTCAACATTAGGCACAATCCAAATAACATTTTGAATACATTTTTCTACAGTCCAAAAAATCAATTTTCTGATGAAAAACGATGACCCATGACCTGTCGAACTGTCTCCAGATGGTCAGAAATGGTAATTTTTTAATGTTTAATTTTTTGACTGTAAATGACTATTGCTTGTGAATTATCACTTTTGGAACTAAATTAAGTGAATTTAGAGTCATTTTAATGCCTGAAATTGGACGAAATAGAAGCTTCTGAGTTTGATAAAAAGTCTGTAAAAATGGCAATTTTGGTCACATTGAGGCTTTAAAAAGTAGTTATTCAACATGAGGCACAATCCAAATGACATTTTGAATCAATTTTTCTACAGTCCAAAAAATCAATTTTCTGATGAAAAACGATGACCCGTGACCTGTCGAACTGTCTCCAGATGGTCAGAAATGGTAATTTTTTAATGTTTAATTTTTTGACTGTAAATGACTATTGCTTGTGAATTATCACTTTTGGAACTAAATTAAGTGAGTTTAGAGTCATTTTAATGCCTGAAATTGGTTGAAATAGAAGCTTCTGAGTAGGAAAAAAAGTCTGTAAAAATGGCAATTTTGGTCACATTGAGGCTTTAAAAAGTAGTTATTCAACATGAGGAACACTCCAAATGACATTTTGAATCAATTTTTCTACAGTCCAAAAAATCCATTTTCTGATGAAAAACGATGACCCGTGACCTGTCGAACTGTCTCCAGATGGTCAGAAATGGTAATTTTTTAATGTTGAATTTTTTGACTGTAAATGACTATTTCTTGTGAATTATCTCTTTTGGAACTAAATTAAGTGAGTTTAGAGTCATTTTAATGCCTGAAATTGGTCGAAATAGAAGCTTCTGAGTGGGAGAAAAAGTCTGTAAAGATGGCAATTTTGGTCACATTGAGGCTTTAAAAAGTATTTATTCAACATGAGGCACAATCCAAATGACATTTTGAATCAATTTTTCTACAGTCCAAAAAATCAATTTTCTGATGAAAAACGACGACCCGTGACCTGTCGAACTGTCTCCAGATGGTCAGAAATGGTAATTTTTTAATGTTTAATTTTTTGACTGTAAATGACTATTGCTTGTGAATTATCACTTTTGGAACTAAATTAAGTGAATTTAGAGTCATTTTAATGCCAGAAATTGGTCGAAATAGAAGCTTCTGAGTAGGATAAAAAGTCTGTAAAAATTGCAATTTTGGTCACATTGAGGCTTTAAAAAGTAGTTATTCAACATGAGGCACAATCCAAATGATATTTTGAATCAATTTTACTACAGTCCAAAAAATCAATTTTCTGATGAAAAACGACGACCCATGACCTGTCGAACTGTCTCCAGATGGTCAGAAATGCTAATTTTTTAATGTTTAATTTTTTGACTGTAAATGACTATTGCTTGTGAATTATCACTTTTGGAACTAAATTAAGTGAATTTAGAGTCATTTTAATGCCTGAAATTGGACGAAATAGAAGCTTCTGAGTAGGATAAAACGTCTGTAAAAATGGCAATTTTGGTCACATTGAGGCTTTAAAAAGTAGTTATTCAACATGAGGCACAAACCAAATGACATTTTGAATCAATTTTTCTACAGTCCAAAAAATCAATTTTCTGATGAAAAACGATGACCCGTGACCTGTCGAACTGTCTCAAGATGGTCAGAAATGGTAATTTTTTAATGTTGAATTTTTTAACTGTAAATGACTATTGCTTGTGAATTATCACTTTTGGAACTAAATTAAGTGAGTTTAGAGTCATTTTAATGCCTGAAATTGGTCGAAATAGAAGCTTCTGAGTGGGAGAAAAAGTCTGTAAAAATGGCAATTTTGGTCACATTGAGGCTTTAAAAAGTATTTATTCAACATGAGGCAAAATCCAAATGACATTTTGAATCAATTTTTCTACAGTCCAAAAAATCTATTTTCGGATGAAAAACGATGACCCGTGACCTGTCGAACTGTCTCCAGATGGTCAGAAATGGTAATTTTTTAATGTTTCATTTTTTGACTGTAAATGACTATTGCTTGTGAATTATCACTTTTGGAACTAAATTAAGTGAATTTAGAGTCATTTTAATGCCAGAAATTGGTCGAAATAGAAGCTTCTGAGTTTGATAAAAAGTCTGTAAAAATTGCAATTTTGGACACATTGAGGCTTTAAAAAGTAGTTATTCAACATGAGGCACAATCCAAATGATATTTTGAATCAATTTTTCTACAGTCCAAAAAATCAATTTTCTGATGAAAAACGATGAGCCGTGACCTGTCGAACTGTCTCCAGATGGTCAGAAATGGTAATTTTTTAATGTTTAATTTTTTGACTGTAAATGACTATTGCTTGTGAATTATCACTTTTGTAACTAAATTAAGTGAATTTAGAGTCATTTTAATGCCAGAAATTGGTCGAAATAGAAGCTTCTGAGTAGGATAAAAAGTCTGTAAAAATTGCAATTTTGGTCACATAGAGGCTTTAAAAAGTAGTTATTCAACATGAGGAACACTCCAAATGACATTTTGAATCAATTTTTCTACAGTCCAAAAAATCAATTTTCTGATGAAAAACGATGACCCGTGACCTGTCGAACTGTCTCCAGATGGTCAGAAATGGTAATTTTTTAATGTTTAATTTTTTGACTGTAAATGACTATTGCTTGTGAATTATCACTTTTGGAACTAAATTAAGTGAGTTTAGAGTCATTTTAATGCCTGAAATTGGTTGAAATAGAAGCTTCTGAGCAGGAGAAAAAGTCTGTAAGAATGGCAATTTTGGTCACATTGAGGCTTTAAGAAAGTAATTATTCAACATTAGGCACAATCTAAATAACATTTTGAATACTTTTTTCTACAGTCCAAAAAATCAATTTTCTGATGAAAAACGATGACCCATGACCTGTCGAACTGTCTCCAGATGGTCAGAAATGGTAATTTTTTAATGTTTAATTTTTTGACTGTAAATGACTATTGCTTGTGAATTATCACTTTTGGAACTAAATTAAGTGAATTTAGAGTCATTTTAATGCCTGAAATTGGACGAAATAGAAGCTTCTGAGTTTGATAAAAAGTCTGTAAAAATGGCAATTTTGTTCACATTGAGGCTTTAAAAAGTAGTTATTCAACATGAGGCACAATCCAAATGACATTTTGAATCAATTTTTCTACAGTCCAAAAAATCAATTTTCTGATGAAAAACGATGACCCGTGACCTGTCGAACTGTCTCCAGATGGTCAGAAATGGTAATTTTTTAATGTTGAATTTTTTGACTGTAAATGACTATTGCTTGTGAATTATCACTTTTGGAACTAAATTAAGTGAGTTTAGAGTCATTTTAATGCCTGAAATTGGTCGAAATAGAAGCTTCTGAGTGGGAGAAAAAGTCTGTAAAGATGGCAATTTTGGTCACATTGAGGCTTTAAAAAGTATTTATTCAACATGAGGCACAATCCAAATGACATTTTGAATCAATTTTTCTACAGTCCAAAAAATCTATTTTCTGATGAAAAACGATGACCCGTGACCTGTCGAATTGTCTCCAGATGGTCAGAAATGGTAATTTTTTAATTTTTAATTTTTTGACTGTAAATGACTGTTGCTTGTGAATTATCACTTTTGGAACTAAATTAAGTGAGTTTAGAGTCATTTTAATGCCTGAAATTGGTCGAAATAGAAGCTTCTGAGCAGGAGAAAAAGTCTGTAAAAATGGCAATTTTGGTCACATTGAGGCTTTAAGAAAGTAATTATTCAACATTAGGCACAATCCAAATAACATTTTGAATACATTTTTCTACAGTCCAAAAAATCAATTTTCTGATGAAAAACGATGACCCATGACCTGTCGAACTGTCTCCAGATGGTCAGAAATGGTAATTTTTTAATGTTAAATTTTTTGACTGTTAATGACTATTGCTTGTGAATTATCCCTTTTGGAACTAAATTAAGTGAGTTTAGAGTCATTTTAATGCCTGCAATTGGTTGAAATAGAAGCTTCTGAGTAGGAAAAAAAGTCTGTAAAAATGGCAATTTTGGTCACATTGAGGCTTTAAAAAGTAGTTATTCAACATGAGGAACACTCCAAATGACATTTTGAATCAATTTTTCTACAGTCCAAAAAATCAATTTTCTGATGAAAAACGATGACCCGTGACCTGTCGAACTGTCTCCAGATGGTCAGAAATGGTAATTTTTTAATGTTGAATTTTTTGACTGTAAATGACTATTGCTTGTGAATTATCACTTTTGGAACTAAATTAAGTGAGTTTAGAGTCATTTTAATGCCTGAAATTGGTCGAAATAGAAGCTGCTGAGTGGGAGAAAAAGTCTGTAAAGATGGCAATTTTGGTCACATTGAGGCTTTAAAAAGTAGTTCTTCAACATGAGGCACAATCCAAATGATATTTTGAATCAATTTTTCTACAGTCCAAAAAATCAATTTTCTGATGAAAAACGATGACCCGTGACCTGTCGAACTGTCTCCAGATGGTCAAAAATGGTAATTTTTTAATGTTTAATTTTTTGACTGTAAATGACTATTGCTTGTGAATTATCACTTTTGGAACTAAATTAAGTGAGTTTAGAGTCGTTTTAATGCCTGAAATTGGTCGAAATAGAAGCTTCTGAGTAGGAGAAAAAGTCTGTAAAAATGGCAATTTTGGTCACATTGAGGCTTTAAAAAGTAGTTATTCAACATGAGGCACAATCCAAATGATATTTTGAATCAATTTTTCTACAGTCCAAAAAATCAATTTTCTGATGAAAAATGACGACCCATGACCTGTCGAACTGTCTCCAGATGGTCAGAAATGCTAATTTTTTAATGTTTAATTTTTTGACTGTAAATGACTATTGCTTGTGAATTATCACTTTTGGAACTAAATTAAGTGAATTTAGAGTCATTTTAATGCCTGAAATTGGACGAAATAGAAACTTCTGAGTAGGATAAAACATCTGTAAAAATGGCAATTTTGGTCACATTGAGGCTTTAAAAAGTAGTTATTCAACATGAGGCACAAACCAAATGACATTTTGAATCAATTTTTCTACAGTCCAAAAAATCAATTTTCTGATGAAAAACGATGACCCGTGACCTGTCGAACTGTCTCCAGATGGTCAGAAATGGTAATTTTTTAATGTTTCATTTTTTGACTGTAAATGACTATTGCTTGTGAATTATCACTTTTGGAACTAAATTAAGTGAATTTAGAGTCATTTTAATGCCAGAAATTGGTCGAAATAGAAGCTTCTGAGTTTGATAAAAAGTCTGTAAAAATTGCAATTTTGGACACATTGAGGCTTTAAAAAGTAGTTATTCAACATGAGGCACAATCCAAATGATATTTTGAATCAATTTTTCTACAGTCCAAAAAATCAATTTTCTGATGAAAAACGATGAGCCGTGACCTGTCGAACTGTCTCCAGATGGTAAGAAATGGTAATTTTTTAATGTTTAATTTTTTGACTTTAAATGACTATTGCTTGTGAATTATCACTTTTGGAACTAAATTAAGTGAGTTTAGAGTCATTTTAATGCCTGAAATTGGTTGAAATAGAACCTTCTGAGCAGGAGGAAAAGTCTGTAAGAATGGCAATTTTGGTCACATTGAGGCTTTAAGAAAGTAATTATTCAACATTAGGCACAATCTAAAAACCATTTTGAATACATTTTTCTACAGTCCAAAAAATCAATTTTCTGATGAAAAACGATGACCCATGACCTGTCGAACTGTCTCCAGATGGTCAGAAATGGTAATTTTTTAATGTTTAATTTTTTGACTGTAAATGACTATTGCTTGTGAATTATCACTTTTGGAACTAAATTAAGTGAATTTAGAGTCATTTTAATGCCTGAAATTGGACGAAATAGAAGCTTCTGAGTTTGATAAAAAGTCTGTAAAAATGGCAATTTTGGTCACATTGAGGCTTTAAAAAGTAGTTATTCAACATGAGGCACAATCCAAATGACATTTTGAATCAATTTTTCTACAGTCCAAAAAATCAATTTTCTGATGAAAAACGATGACCCGTGACCTGTCGAACTGTCTCCAGATGGTCAGAAATGGTAATTTTTTAATGTTTAATTTTTTGACTGTAAATGACTATTGCTTGTGAATTATCACTTTTGGTACTAAATTAAGTGAGTTTAGAGTCATTTTAATGCCTGAAATTGGTTGAAATAGAAGCTTCTGAGTAGGAAAAAAAGTCTGTAAAAATGGCAATTTTGGTCACATTGAGGCTTTAAAAAGTATTTATTCAACATGAGGCAAAATCCAAATGACATTTTGAATCAATTTTTCTACAGTCCAAAAAATCTATTTTCGGATGAAAAACGATGACCCGTGACCTGTCGAACTGTCTCCAGATGGTCAGAAATGGTAATTTTTTAATGTTTCATTTTTTGACTGTAAATGACTATTGCTTGTGAATTATCACTTTTGGAACTAAATTAAGTGAATTTAGAGTCATTTTAATGCCAGAAATTGGTCGAAATAGAAGCTTCTGAGTTTGATAAAAAGTCTGTAAAAATTGCAATTTTGGACACATTGAGGCTTTAAAAAGTAGTTATTCAACATGAGGCACAATCCAAATGATATTTTGAATCAATTTTTCTACAGTCCAAAAAATCAATTTTCTGATGAAAAACGATGAGCCGTGACCCGTCGAACTGTCTCCAGATGGTCAGAAATGGTAATTTTTTAATGTTTAATTTTTTGACTGTAAATGACTATTGCTTGTGAATTATCACTTTTGTAACTAAATTAAGTGAATTTAGAGTCATTTTAATGCCAGAAATTGGTCGAAATAGAAGCTTCTGAGTAGGATAAAAAGTCTGTAAAAATTGCAATTTTGGTCACATTGAGGCTTTTAAAATTAGTTATTCAACATGAGGAACACTCCAAATGACATTTTGAATCAATTTTTCTACAGTCCAAAAAATCAATTTTCTGATGAAAAACGATGACCCGTGACCTGTCGAACTGTCTCCAGATGGTCAGAAATGGTAATTTTTTAATGTTTAATTTTTTGACTGTAAATGACTATTGCTTGTGAATTATCACTTTTGGAACTAAATTAAGTGAGTTTAAAGTCATTTTAATGCCTGAAATTGGTTGAAATAGAAGCTTCTGAGCAGGAGAAAAAGTCTGTAAGAATGGCAATTTTGGTCACATTGAGGCTTTAAGAAAGTAATTATTCAACATTAGGCACAATCTAAATAACATTTTGAATACATTTTTCTACAGTCCAAAAAATCAATTTTCTGATGAAAAACGATGACCCATGACCTGTCGAACTGTCTCCAGATGGTCAGAAATGGTAATTTTTTAATGTTTAATTTTTTGACTGTAAATGACTATTGCTTGTGAATTATCACTTTTGGAACTAAATTAAGTGAATTTAGAGTCATTTTAATGCCTGAAATTGGACGAAATAGAAGCTTCTGAGTTTGATAAAAAGTCTGTAAAAATGGCAATTTTGGTCACATTGAGGCTTTAAAAAGTAGTTATTCAACATGAGGCACAATCCAAATGACATTTTGAATCAATTTTTCTACAGTCCAAAAAATCAATTTTCTGATGAAAAACGATGACCCGTGACCTGTCGAACTGTCTCCAGATGGTCAGAAATGGTAATTTTTTAATGTTTAATTTTTTGTCTGTAAATGACTATTGCTTGTGAATTATCACTTTTGGAACTAAATTAAGTGAATTTAGAGTCATTTTAATGCCTGAAATTGGACGAAATAGAAGCTTCTGAGTTTGATAAAAAGTCTGTAAAAATGGCAATTTTGGTCACATTGAGGCTTTAAAAAGTAGTTATTCAACATGAGGCACAATCCAAATGACATTTTGAATCAATTTTTCTACAGTCCAAAAAATCAATTTTCTGATGAAAAACGATGACCCATGACCTGTCGAACTGTCTCCAGATGGCCAGAAATGGTAATTTTTTAATGTTGAATTTTTTGACTGTAAATGACTATTGCTTGTGAATTATCACTTTTGGAACTAAATTAAGTGAGTTTAGAGTCATTTTAATGCCTGAAATTGGTCGAAATAGAAGCTTCTGAGTGGGAGAAAAAGTCTGTAAAGATGGCAATTTTGGTCACATTGAGGCTTTAAAAAGTATTTATTCAACATGAGGCACAATCCAAATGACATTTTGAATCAATTTTTCTACAGTCCAAAAAATCTATTTTCTGATGAAAAACGATGACCCGTGACCTGTCGAATTGTCTCCAGATGGTCAGAAATGGTAATTTTTTAATTTTTAATTTTTTGACTGTAAATGACTATTGCTTGTGAATTATCACTTTTGGAACTAAATTAAGTGAGTTTAGAGTTATTTTAATGCCTGAAATTGGTCGAAATAGAAGCTTCTGAGTAGGAGAAAAAGTCTGTAAAGATGGCAATTTTGGTCACATTGAGGCTTTAAAAAGTATTTATTCAACATGAGGCACAATCCAAATGACATTTTGAATCAATTTTTCTACAGTCCAAAAAATCTATTTTCTGATGAAAAACGATGACCCGTGACCTGTCGAACTGTCTCCAGATGGTCAGAAATGGTAATTTTTTAATGTTTCATTTTTTGACTGTAAATGACTATTGCTTGTGAATTATCACTTTTGGAACTAAATTAAGTGAGTTTAGAGTCATTTTAATGCCTGAAATTGGTCAAAATAGAAGCTTCTGAGCAGGAGAAAAAGTCTGTAAAAATGGCAATTTTGGTCACATTGAGGCTTTAAGAAAGTAATTATTCAACATTAGGCACAATCCAAATAACATTTTGAATACATTTTTCTACAGTCCAAAAAATCAATTTTCTGATGAAAAACGATGACCCATGACCTGTCGAACTGTCTCCAGATGGTCAGAAATGGTAATTTTTTAATGTTAAATTTTTTGACTGTTAATGACTATTGCTTGTGAATTATCCCTTTTGGAACTAAATTAAGTGAGTTTAGAGTCATTTTAATGCCTGAAATTGGTTGAAATAGAAGCTTCTGAGTAGGAAAAAAAGTCTGTAAAAATGGCAATTTTGGTCACATTGAGGCTTTAAAAAGTAGTTATTCAACATGAGGAACACTCCAAATGACATTTTGAATCAATTTTTCTACAGTCCAAAAAATCAATTTTCTGATGAAAAACGATGACCCGTGACCTGTTGAACTGTCTCCAGATGGTCAGAAATGGTAATTTTTTAATGTTGAATTTTTTGACTGTAAATGACTATTGCTTGTGAATTATCACTTTTGGAACTAAATTAAGTGAGTTTAGAGTCATTTTAATGCCTGAAATTGGTCGAAATAGAAGCTTCTGAGTGGGAGAAAAAGTCTGTAAAGATGGCAATTTTGGTCACATTGAGGCTTTAAAAAGTAGTTCTTCAACATGAGGCACAATCCAAATGATATTTTGAATCAATTTTTCTACAGTCCAAAAAATCAATTTTCTGATGAAAAACGATGACCCGTGACCTGTCGAACTGTCTCCAGATGGTCAAAAATGGTAATTTTTTAATTTTTAATTTTTTGACTGTAAATGACTGTTGCTTGTGAATTATCACTTTTGGAACTAAATTAAGTGAATTTAGAGTCATTTTAATGCCAGAAATTGGTCGAAATAGAAGCTTCTGAGTTTGATAAAAAGTCTGTAAAAATTGCAATTTTGGTCACATTGAGCCTTTAAAAAGTAGTTATTCAACATGAGGCACAATCCAAATGACATTTTGAATCAATTTTTCTACAATCCAAAATATCAATTTTCTGATGAAAAACGATGACCCGTGACCTGTCGAACTGTCTCCAGATGGTCAGAAATGGTAATTTTTTAATGTTTAATTTTTTGACTGTAAATGACTATTGCTTCTGAATTATCACTTTTGGAACTAAATTAAGTGAATTTAGAGTCATTTTAATGCCTGAAATTGGTCGAAATAGAAGCTTCTGAGTAGGATAAAACGTCTGTAAAAATGGCAATTTTGGTCACATTGAGGCTTTAAAAAGTAGTTATTAAACAAGAGGCACAAACCAAATGATATTTTGAATACATTTTTCTACAGTCCAAAAAATCAATTTTCTGATGAAAAACGATGACCCGTGACCTGTCGAACTGTCTCCAGATGGTCAGAAATGGTAATTTTTTAATGTTTAATTTTTTGACTGTAAATGACTATTGCTTGTGAATTATCACTTTTGGAACTAAATTAAGTGAGTTTAGAGTCGTTTTAATGCCTGAAATTGGTCGAAATAGAAGCTTCTGAGTGGGAGAAAAAGTCTGTAAAGATGGCAATTTTGGTCACATTGAGGCTTTAAAAAGTAGTTATTCAACATGAGGCACAATCCAAATGACATTTTGAATCAATTTTTCTACAATCGAAAATATCAATTTTCTGATAAAAAACGATGACCCGTGACCTGTCGAACTGTCTCCAGATGGTCAGAAATGGTAATTTTTTAATGTTTAATTTTTTGACTGTAAATGACTATTGCTTGTTAATTATCACTTTTGGAACTACATTAAGTGAGTTTAGAGTCATTTTAATGCCTGAAATTGGTCAAATTAGAAGCTTCTGAGTGGGAGAAAAAGTCTGTAAAGATGGCAATTTTGGTCACATTGAGGCTTTAAAAAGTAGTTATTCAAAATGAGGCACAATCCAAATGACATTTTGAATCAATTTTTCTACAGTCCAAAAAATCTATTTTCTGATGAAAAACTATGACCCGTGACCTGTCGAATTGTCTCCAGATGGTCAGAAATGGTAATTTTTTAATTTTTAATTTTTTGACTGTAAATGACTATTGCTTGTGAATTATCACTTTTGGAACTAAATTAAGTGAGTTTAGAGTCATTTTAATGCCTGAAATTGGTCGAAATAGAAGCTTCTGAGCAGGGGAAAAAGTCTGTAAAAATGGCAATTTTGGTCACATTGAGGCTTTAAGAAAGTAATTATTCAACATGAGGCACAATCCAAATAACATTTTGAATACATATTTCTACAGTCCAAAAAATCATTTTTCTGATGAAAAACGATGACCCGTGACCTGTCGAACTGTCTCTAGATGGTCAGAAATGGTAATTTTTTAATGTTTAATTTTTTGACTGTAAATGACTATTGCTTTTGAATTATCACTTTTGGAACTAAATTAAGTGAGTTTAGAGTCATTTTAATGTCGTAATTGGTCGAAATAGAAGCTTCTGAGTAGGATAAAAAGTCTGTAAAAATGGCAATTTTGGTCACATTGAGGCTTTAAGAAAGTAATTATTCAACATGAGGCACAATCCAAATAACATTTTGAATACATTTTTCTACAGTCCAAAAAATCAATTTTCTGATGAAAAACGATGACCCGTGACCTGTCGAACTGTCTCCAGATGGTCAGAAATGGTAATTTTTTAATGTTTAATTTTTGACTGTAAATGACTATTGCTTGTGAATTATCACTTTTGGAACTAAATTAAGTGAATTTAGAGTCATTTTAATGCCAGAAATTGGTCGAAATAGAAGCTTCTGAGTAGGAGAAAAAGTCTGTAAAGATGGCAATTTTGGTCACATTGAGGCTTTAAAAAGTAGTTATTCAACATGAGGCACAATCCAAATGACATTTTGAATCAATTTTTCTACAGTCCAAAAAATCTATTTTCTGATGAAAAACTATGACCCGTGACCTGTCGAATTGTCTCCAGATGGTCAGAAATGGTAATTTTTTAATTTTTAATTTTTTGACTGTAAATGACTATTGCTTGTGAATTATCACTTTTGGAACTAAATTAAGTGAGTTTAGAGTCATTTTAATGTCGTAATTGGTCGAAATAGAAGCTTCTGAGTAGGATAAAAAGTCTGTAAAAATGGCAATTTTGGTCACATTGAGGCTTTAAAAAGTAGTTATTCAACATGAGGCACAATCCAAATGATATTTTGAATCAATTTTTCTACAGTCCAAAAAATCAATTTTCTGATGAAAAACGATGACCCGTGACCTGTCGAACTGTCTCTAGATGGTCAGAAATGGTAATTTTTTAATGTTTAATTTTTTGACTGTAAATGACTATTGCTTGTGAATTATCACTTTTGGAACTAAATTAAGTGAGTTTAGAGTCATTTTAATGTCGTAATTGGTCGAAATAGAAGCTTCTGAGTAGGATAAAAAGTCTGTAAAAATGGCAATTTTGGTCACATTGAGGCTTTAAGAAAGTAATTATTCAACATGAGGCACAATCCAAATAACATTTTGAATACATTTTTCTACAGTCCAAAAAATCAATTTTCTGATGAAAAACGATGACCCGTGACCTGTCGAACTGTCTCCAGATGGTCAGAAATGGTAATTTTTTAATTTTTAATTTTTTGACTGTAAATGACTATTGCTTGTGAATTATCACTTTTGGAACTAAATTAAGTGAGTTTAGAGTCATTTTAATGTCGTAATTGGTCGAAATAGAAGCTTCTGAGTAGGATAAAAAGTCTGTAAAAATGGCAATTTTGGTCACATTGAGGCTTTAAAAAGTAGTTATTCAACATGAGGCACAATCCAAATGATATTTTGAATCAATTTTTCTACAGTCCAAAAAATCAATTTTCTGATGAAAAACGATGACCCGTGACCTGTCGAACTGTCTCCAGATGGTCAGAAATGGTAATTTTTTAACGTTTAATTTTTTGACTGTAAATGACTATTGCTTGTGAATTATCACTTTTGGAACTAAATTAAGTGAATTTAGAGTCATTTTAATGCCAGAAATTGGTCGAAATAGAAGCTTCTGAGTAGGATAAAAAGTCTGTAAAAATGGCAATTTTGGTCACATTGAGGCTTTAAAAAGTAGTTATTTAACATGAGGCACAATCCAAATGATATTTTGAATCAATTTTTCTACAGTCCAAAAAATCAATTTTCTGATGAAAAACGATGACCCGTGACCTGTCGAACTGTCTCCAGATGGTCAGAAATGGTAATTTTTTAATGTTTAAGTTTTTTGACTGTAAATGACTATTGCTTGTTAATTATCACTTTTGGAACTAAATTAAGTGAATTTAGAGTCATTTTAATGCCTGACATTGGACGAAATAGAAGCTTCTGAGTAGGATAAAACGTCTGTAAAAATGGCAATTTTGGTCAAATTGAGGCTTTAAAAAGTAGTTATTCAACATGAGGCACAAACCAAATGACATTTTGAATCAATTTTTCTACAGTCCAAAAAATCAATTTTCTGATGAAAAACGATGACCCGTGACCTGTCGAACTGTCTCCAGATGGTCAGAAATGGTAATTTTTTAATGTTTAATTTTTTGACTGTAAATGACTATTGCTTGTGAATTATCACTTTTGGAACTAAATTAAGTGAGTTTAGAGTCATTTTAATGCCTGAAATTGGTCGAAATAGAAGCTTCTGAGTGGGAGAAAAAGTCTGTAAAAATGGCAATTTTGGTCACATTGAGGCTTTAAAAAGTAGTTATTCAACATGAGGCACAATCCAAATGACATTTTGAATCAATTTTTCTACAATCCAAAATATCAATTTTCTGATAAAAAACGATGACCCGTGACCTGTCGAACTGTCTCCAGATGGTCAGAAATGGTAATTTTTTAATGTTTAATTTTTTTACTGTAAATGACTATTGCTTGTGAATTATCACTTTTGGAACAACATTAAGTGAGTTTAGAGTCATTTTAATGTCGTAATTGGTCGAAATAGAAGCTTCTGAGTAGGATAAAAAGTCTGTAAAAATGGCAATTTTGGTCACATTGAGGCTTTAAAAAGTAGTTATTCAACATGAGGCACAATCCAAATGACATTTTGAATCAATTTTTCTACAATCCAAAATATCAATTTTCTGATAAAAAACGATGACCCGTGACCTGTCGAACTGTCTCCAGATGGTCAGAAATGGTAATTTTTTAATGTTTCATTTTTTGACTGTAAATGACTATTGCTTGTGAATTATCACTTTTGGAACTAAATTAAGTGAATTTAGAGTCATTTTAATGCCAGAAATTGGTCGAAATAGAAGCTTCTGAGTTTGATAAAAAGTCTGTAAAAATTGCAATTTTGGACACATTGAGGCTTTAAAAAGTAGTTATTCAACATGAGGCACAATCCAAATGATATTTTGAATCAATTTTTCTACAGTCCAAAAAATCAATTTTCTGATGAAAAACGATGAGCCGTGACCCGTCGAACTGTCTCCAGATGGTCAGAAATGGTAATTTTTTAATGTTTAATTTTTTGACTGTAAATGACTATTGCTTGTGAATTATCACTTTTGTAACTAAATTAAGTGAATTTAGAGTCATTTTAATGCCAGAAATTGGTCGAAATAGAAGCTTCTGAGTAGGATAAAAAGTCTGTAAAAATTGCAATTTTGGTCACATTGAGGCTTTTAAAATTAGTTATTCAACATGAGGAACACTCCAAATGACATTTTGAATCAATTTTTCTACAGTCCAAAAAATCAATTTTCTGATGAAAAACGATGACCCGTGACCTGTCGAACTGTCTCCAGATGGTCAGAAATGGTAATTTTTTAATGTTTAATTTTTTGACTGTAAATGACTATTGCTTGTGAATTATCACTTTTGGAACTAAATTAAGTGAGTTTAAAGTCATTTTAATGCCTGAAATTGGTTGAAATAGAAGCTTCTGAGCAGGAGAAAAAGTCTGTAAGAATGGCAATTTTGGTCACATTGAGGCTTTAAGAAAGTAATTATTCAACATTAGGCACAATCTAAATAACATTTTGAATACATTTTTCTACAGTCCAAAAAATCAATTTTCTGATGAAAAACGATGACCCATGACCTGTCGAACTGTCTCCAGATGGTCAGAAATGGTAATTTTTTAATGTTTAATTTTTTGACTGTAAATGACTATTGCTTGTGAATTATCACTTTTGGAACTAAATTAAGTGAATTTAGAGTCATTTTAATGCCTGAAATTGGACGAAATAGAAGCTTCTGAGTTTGATAAAAAGTCTGTAAAAATGGCAATTTTGGTCACATTGAGGCTTTAAAAAGTAGTTATTCAACATGAGGCACAATCCAAATGACATTTTGAATCAATTTTTCTACAGTCCAAAAAATCAATTTTCTGATGAAAAACGATGACCCGTGACCTGTCGAACTGTCTCCAGATGGTCAGAAATGGTAATTTTTTAATGTTTAATTTTTTGTCTGTAAATGACTATTGCTTGTGAATTATCACTTTTGGAACTAAATTAAGTGAATTTAGAGTCATTTTAATGCCTGAAATTGGACGAAATAGAAGCTTCTGAGTAGGATAAAACGTCTGTAAAAATGGCAATTTTGGTCACATTGAGGCTTTAAAAAGTAGTTATTCAACATGAGGCACAAACCAAATGACATTTTGAATCAATTTTTCTACAGTCCACAAAATCAATTTTCTGATGAAAAACGATGACCCGTGACCTGTCGAACTGTCTCCAGATGGCCAGAAATGGTAATTTTTTAATGTTGAATTTTTTGACTGTAAATGACTATTGCTTGTGAATTATCACTTTTGGAACTAAATTAAGTGAGTTTAGAGTCATTTTAATGCCTGAAATTGGTCGAAATAGAAGCTTCTGAGTGGGAGAAAAAGTCTGTAAAGATGGCAATTTTGGTCACATTGAGGCTTTAAAAAGTATTTATTCAACATGAGGCACAATCCAAATGACATTTTGAATCAATTTTTCTACAGTCCAAAAAATCTATTTTCTGATGAAAAACGATGACCCGTGACCTGTCGACTTGTCTCCAGATGGTCAGAAATGGTAATTTTTTAATTTTTAATTTTTTGACTGTAAATGACTATTGCTTGTGAATTATCACTTTTGGAACTAAATTAAGTGAGTTTAGAGTTATTTTAATGCCTGAAATTGGTCGAAATAGAAGCTTCTGAGTGGGAGAAAAAGTCTGTAAAGATGGCAATTTTGGTCACATTGAGGCTTTAAAAAGTATTTATTCAACATGAGGCACAATCCAAATGACATTTTGAATCAATTTTTCTACAGTCCAAAAAATCTATTTTCTGATGAAAAACGATGACCCGTGACCTGTCGAACTGTCTCCAGATGGTCAGAAATGGTAATTTTTTAATGTTTCATTTTTTGACTGTAAATGACTATTGCTTGTGAATTATCACTTTTGGAACTAAATTAAGTGAGTTTAGAGTCATTTTAATGCCTGAAATTGGTCGAAATAGAAGCTTCTGAGCAGGAGAAAAAGTCTGTAAAAATGGCAATTTTGGTCACATTGAGGCTTTAAGAAAGTAATTATTCAACATTAGGCACAATCCAAATAACATTTTGAATACATTTTTCTACAGTCCAAAAAATCAATTTTCTGATGAAAAACGATGACCCATGACCTGTCGAACTGTCTCCAGATGGTCAGAAATGGTAATTTTTTAATGTTAAATTTTTTGACTGTTAATGACTATTGCTTGTGAATTATCCCTTTTGGAACTAAATTAAGTGAGTTTAGAGTCATTTTAATGCCTGAAATTGGTTGAAATAGAAGCTTCTGAGTAGGAAAAAAAGTCTGTAAAAATGGCAATTTTGGTCACATTGAGGCTTTAAAAAGTAGTTATTCAACATGAGGAACACTCCAAATGACATTTTGAATCAATTTTTCTACAGTCCAAAAAATCAATTTTCTGATGAAAAACGATGACCCGTGACCTGTTGAACTGTCTCCAGATGGTCAGAAATGGTAATTTTTTAATGTTGAATTTTTTGACTGTAAATGACTATTGCTTGTGAATTATCACTTTTGGAACTAAATTAAGTGAGTTTAGAGTCATTTTAATGCCTGAAATTGGTCGAAATAGAAGCTTCTGAGTGGGAGAAAAAGTCTGTAAAGATGGCAATTTTGGTCACATTGAGGCTTTAAAAAGTAGTTATTCAACATGAGGCACAATCCAAATGATATTTTGAATCAATTTTTCTACAGTCCAAAAAATCAATTTTCTGATGAAAAACGATGACCCGTGACCTGTCGAACTGTCTCTAGATGGTCAGAAATGGTAATTTTTTAATGTTTAATTTTTTGACTGTAAATGACTATTGCTTGTGAATTATCACTTTTGGAACTAAATTAAGTGAGTTTAGAGTCATTTTAATGTCGTAATTGGTCGAAATAGAAGCTTCTGAGTAGGATAAAAAGTCTGTAAAAATGGCAATTTTGGTCACATTGAGGCTTTAAGAAAGTAATTATTCAACATGAGGCACAATCCAAATAACATTTTGAATACATTTTTCTACAGTCCAAAAAATCAATTTTCTGATGAAAAACGATGACCCGTGACCTGTCGAACTGTCTCCAGATGGTCAGAAATGGTAATTTTTTAATTTTTAATTTTTTGACTGTAAATGACTATTGCTTGTGAATTATCACTTTTGGAACTAAATTAAGTGAGTTTAGAGTCATTTTAATGTCGTAATTGGTCGAAATAGAAGCTTCTGAGTAGGATAAAAAGTCTGTAAAAATGGCAATTTTGGTCACATTGAGGCTTTAAAAAGTAGTTATTCAACATGAGGCACAATCCAAATGATATTTTGAATCAATTTTTCTACAGTCCAAAAAATCAATTTTCTGATGAAAAACGATGACCCGTGACCTGTCGAACTGTCTCCAGATGGTCAGAAATGGTAATTTTTTAACGTTTAATTTTTTGACTGTAAATGACTATTGCTTGTGAATTATCACTTTTGGAACTAAATTAAGTGAATTTAGAGTCATTTTAATGCCAGAAATTGGTCGAAATAGAAGCTTCTGAGTAGGATAAAAAGTCTGTAAAAATGGCAATTTTGGTCACATTAAGGCTTTAAAAAGTAGTTATTTAACATGAGGCACAATCCAAATGATATTTTGAATCAATTTTTCTACAGTCCAAAAAATCAATTTTCTGATGAAAAACGATGACCCGTGACCTGTCGAACTGTCTCCAGATGGTCAGAAATGGTAATTTTTTAATGTTTAAGTTTTTTGACTGTAAATGACTATTGCTTGTTAATTATCACTTTTGGAACTAAATTAAGTGAATTTAGAGTCATTTTAATGCCTGACATTGGACGAAATAGAAGCTTCTGAGTAGGATAAAACGTCTGTAAAAATGGCAATTTTGGTCAAATTGAGGCTTTAAAAAGTAGTTATTCAACATGAGGCACAAACCAAATGACATTTTGAATCAATTTTTCTACAGTCCAAAAAATCAATTTTCTGATGAAAAACGATGACCCGTGACCTGTCGAACTGTCTCCAGATGGTCAGAAATGGTAATTTTTTAATGTTTAATTTTTTGACTGTAAATGACTATTGCTTGTGAATTATCACTTTTGGAACTAAATTAAGTGAGTTTAGAGTCATTTTAATGCCTGAAATTGGTCGAAATAGAAGCTTCTGAGTGGGAGAAAAAGTCTGTAAAAATGGCAATTTTGGTCACATTGAGGCTTTAAAAAGTAGTTATTCAACATGAGGCACAATCCAAATGACATTTTGAATCAATTTTTCTACAATCCAAAATATCAATTTTCTGATAAAAAACGATGACCCGTGACCTGTCGAACTGTCTCCAGATGGTCAGAAATGGTAATTTTTTAATGTTTAATTTTTTTACTGTAAATGACTATTGCTTGTGAATTATCACTTTTGGAACAACATTAAGTGAGTTTAGAGTCATTTTAATGTCGTAATTGGTCGAAATAGAAGCTTCTGAGTAGGATAAAAAGTCTGTAAAAATGGCAATTTTGGTCACATTGAGGCTTTAAAAAGTAGTTATTCAACATGAGGCACAATCCAAATGACATTTTGAATCAATTTTTCTACAATCCAAAATATCAATTTTCTGATAAAAAACGATGACCCGTGACCTGTCGAACTGTCTCCAGATGGTCAGAAATGGTAATTTTTTAATGTTTCATTTTTTGACTGTAAATGACTATTGCTTGTGAATTATCACTTTTGGAACTAAATTAAGTGAATTTAGAGTCATTTTAATGCCAGAAATTGGTCGAAATAGAAGCTTCTGAGTTTGATAAAAAGTCTGTAAAAATTGCAATTTTGGACACATTGAGGCTTTAAAAAGTAGTTATTCAACATGAGGCACAATCCAAATGATATTTTGAATCAATTTTTCTACAGTCCAAAAAATCAATTTTCTGATGAAAAACGATGAGCCGTGACCCGTCGAACTGTCTCCAGATGGTCAGAAATGGTAATTTTTTAATGTTTAATTTTTTGACTGTAAATGACTATTGCTTGTGAATTATCACTTTTGTAACTAAATTAAGTGAATTTAGAGTCATTTTAATGCCAGAAATTGGTCGAAATAGAAGCTTCTGAGTAGGATAAAAAGTCTGTAAAAATTGCAATTTTGGTCACATTGAGGCTTTTAAAATTAGTTATTCAACATGAGGAACACTCCAAATGACATTTTGAATCAATTTTTCTACAGTCCAAAAAATCAATTTTCTGATGAAAAACGATGACCCGTGACCTGTCGAACTGTCTCCAGATGGTCAGAAATGGTAATTTTTTAATGTTTAATTTTTTGACTGTAAATGACTATTGCTTGTGAATTATCACTTTTGGAACTAAATTAAGTGAGTTTAAAGTCATTTTAATGCCTGAAATTGGTTGAAATAGAAGCTTCTGAGCAGGAGAAAAAGTCTGTAAGAATGGCAATTTTGGTCACATTGAGGCTTTAAGAAAGTAATTATTCAACATTAGGCACAATCTAAATAACATTTTGAATACATTTTTCTACAGTCCAAAAAATCAATTTTCTGATGAAAAACGATGACCCATGACCTGTCGAACTGTCTCCAGATGGTCAGAAATGGTAATTTTTTAATGTTTAATTTTTTGACTGTAAATGACTATTGCTTGTGAATTATCACTTTTGGAACTAAATTAAGTGAATTTAGAGTCATTTTAATGCCTGAAATTGGACGAAATAGAAGCTTCTGAGTTTGATAAAAAGTCTGTAAAAATGGCAATTTTGGTCACATTGAGGCTTTAAAAAGTAGTTATTCAACATGAGGCACAATCCAAATGACATTTTGAATCAATTTTTCTACAGTCCAAAAAATCAATTTTCTGATGAAAAACGATGACCCGTGACCTGTCGAACTGTCTCCAGATGGTCAGAAATGGTAATTTTTTAATGTTTAATTTTTTGTCTGTAAATGACTATTGCTTGTGAATTATCACTTTTGGAACTAAATTAAGTGAATTTAGAGTCATTTTAATGCCTGAAATTGGACGAAATAGAAGCTTCTGAGTAGGATAAAACGTCTGTAAAAATGGCAATTTTGGTCACATTGAGGCTTTAAAAAGTAGTTATTCAACATGAGGCACAAACCAAATGACATTTTGAATCAATTTTTCTACAGTCCACAAAATCAATTTTCTGATGAAAAACGATGACCCGTGACCTGTCGAACTGTCTCCAGATGGTCAGAAATGGTAATTTTTTAATGTTTAATTTTTTGACTGTAAATGACTATTGCTTGTGAATTATCACTTTTGGAACTAAATTAAGTGAGTTTAAAGTCATTTTAATGCCTGAAATTGGTTGAAATAGAAGCTTCTGAGCAGGAGAAAAAGTCTGTAAGAATGGCAATTTTGGTCACATTGAGGCTTTAAGAAAGTAATTATTCAACATTAGGCACAATCTAAATAACATTTTGAATACATTTTTCTACAGTCCAAAAAATCAATTTTCTGATGAAAAACGATGACCCATGACCTGTCGAACTGTCTCCAGATGGTCAGAAATGGTAATTTTTTAATGTTTAATTTTTTGACTGTAAATGACTATTGCTTGTGAATTATCACTTTTGGAACTAAATTAAGTGAATTTAGAGTCATTTTAATGCCTGAAATTGGACGAAATAGAAGCTTCTGAGTTTGATAAAAAGTCTGTAAAAATGGCAATTTTGGTCACATTGAGGCTTTAAAAAGTAGTTATTCAACATGAGGCACAATCCAAATGACATTTTGAATCAATTTTTCTACAGTCCAAAAAATCAATTTTCTGATGAAAAACGATGACCCGTGACCTGTCGAACTGTCTCCAGATGGTCAGAAATGGTAATTTTTTAATGTTTAATTTTTTGTCTGTAAATGACTATTGCTTGTGAATTATCACTTTTGGAACTAAATTAAGTGAATTTAGAGTCATTTTAATGCCTGAAATTGGACGAAATAGAAGCTTCTGAGTAGGATAAAACGTCTGTAAAAATGGCAATTTTGGTCACATTGAGGCTTTAAAAAGTAGTTATTCAACATGAGGCACAAACCAAATGACATTTTGAATCAATTTTTCTACAGTCCACAAAATCAATTTTCTGATGAAAAACGATGACCCGTGACCTGTCGAACTGTCTCCAGATGGCCAGAAATGGTAATTTTTTAATGTTGAATTTTTTGACTGTAAATGACTATTGCTTGTGAATTATCACTTTTGGAACTAAATTAAGTGAGTTTAGAGTCATTTTAATGCCTGAAATTGGTCGAAATAGAAGCTTCTGAGTGGGAGAAAAAGTCTGTAAAGATGGCAATTTTGGTCACATTGAGGCTTTAAAAAGTATTTATTCAACATGAGGCACAATCCAAATGACATTTTGAATCAATTTTTCTACAGTCCAAAAAATCTATTTTCTGATGAAAAACGATGACCCGTGACCTGTCGACTTGTCTCCAGATGGTCAGAAATGGTAATTTTTTAATTTTTAATTTTTTGACTGTAAATGACTATTGCTTGTGAATTATCACTTTTGGAACTAAATTAAGTGAGTTTAGAGTTATTTTAATGCCTGAAATTGGTCGAAATAGAAGCTTCTGAGTGGGAGAAAAAGTCTGTAAAGATGGCAATTTTGGTCACATTGAGGCTTTAAAAAGTATTTATTCAACATGAGGCACAATCCAAATGACATTTTGAATCAATTTTTCTACAGTCCAAAAAATCTATTTTCTGATGAAAAACGATGACCCGTGACCTGTCGAACTGTCTCCAGATGGTCAGAAATGGTAATTTTTTAATGTTTCATTTTTTGACTGTAAATGACTATTGCTTGTGAATTATCACTTTTGGAACTAAATTAAGTGAGTTTAGAGTCATTTTAATGCCTGAAATTGGTCGAAATAGAAGCTTCTGAGCAGGAGAAAAAGTCTGTAAAAATGGCAATTTTGGTCACATTGAGGCTTTAAGAAAGTAATTATTCAACATTAGGCACAATCCAAATAACATTTTGAATACATTTTTCTACAGTCCAAAAAATCAATTTTCTGATGAAAAACGATGACCCATGACCTGTCGAACTGTCTCCAGATGGTCAGAAATGGTAATTTTTTAATGTTAAATTTTTTGACTGTTAATGACTATTGCTTGTGAATTATCCCTTTTGGAACTAAATTAAGTGAGTTTAGAGTCATTTTAATGCCTGAAATTGGTTGAAATAGAAGCTTCTGAGTAGGAAAAAAAGTCTGTAAAAATGGCAATTTTGGTCACATTGAGGCTTTAAAAAGTAGTTATTCAACATGAGGAACACTCCAAATGACATTTTGAATCAATTTTTCTACAGTCCAAAAAATCAATTTTCTGATGAAAAACGATGACCCGTGACCTGTTGAACTGTCTCCAGATGGTCAGAAATGGTAATTTTTTAATGTTGAATTTTTTGACTGTAAATGACTATTGCTTGTGAATTATCACTTTTGGAACTAAATTAAGTGAGTTTAGAGTCATTTTAATGCCTGAAATTGGTCGAAATAGAAGCTTCTGAGTGGGAGAAAAAGTCTGTAAAGATGGCAATTTTGGTCACATTGAGGCTTTAAAAAGTAGTTATTCAACATGAGGCACAATCCAAATGATATTTTGAATCAATTTTTCTACAGTCCAAAAAATCAATTTTCTGATGAAAAACGATGACCCGTGACCTGTCGAACTGTCTCTAGATGGTCAGAAATGGTAATTTTTTAATGTTTAATTTTTTGACTGTAAATGACTATTGCTTGTGAATTATCACTTTTGGAACTAAATTAAGTGAGTTTAGAGTCATTTTAATGTCGTAATTGGTCGAAATAGAAGCTTCTGAGTAGGATAAAAAGTCTGTAAAAATGGCAATTTTGGTCACATTGAGGCTTTAAGAAAGTAATTATTCAACATGAGGCACAATCCAAATAACATTTTGAATACATTTTTCTACAGTCCAAAAAATCAATTTTCTGATGAAAAACGATGACCCGTGACCTGTCGAACTGTCTCCAGATGGTCAGAAATGGTAATTTTTTAATTTTTAATTTTTTGACTGTAAATGACTATTGCTTGTGAATTATCACTTTTGGAACTAAATTAAGTGAGTTTAGAGTCATTTTAATGTCGTAATTGGTCGAAATAGAAGCTTCTGAGTAGGATAAAAAGTCTGTAAAAATGGCAATTTTGGTCACATTGAGGCTTTAAAAAGTAGTTATTCAACATGAGGCACAATCCAAATGATATTTTGAATCAATTTTTCTACAGTCCAAAAAATCAATTTTCTGATGAAAAACGATGACCCGTGACCTGTCGAACTGTCTCCAGATGGTCAGAAATGGTAATTTTTTAACGTTTAATTTTTTGACTGTAAATGACTATTGCTTGTGAATTATCACTTTTGGAACTAAATTAAGTGAATTTAGAGTCATTTTAATGCCAGAAATTGGTCGAAATAGAAGCTTCTGAGTAGGATAAAAAGTCTGTAAAAATGGCAATTTTGGTCACATTGAGGCTTTAAAAAGTAGTTATTTAACATGAGGCACAATCCAAATGATATTTTGAATCAATTTTTCTACAGTCCAAAAAATCAATTTTCTGATGAAAAACGATGACCCGTGACCTGTCGAACTGTCTCCAGATGGTCAGAAATGGTAATTTTTTAATGTTTAAGTTTTTTGACTGTAAATGACTATTGCTTGTTAATTATCACTTTTGGAACTAAATTAAGTGAATTTAGAGTCATTTTAATGCCTGACATTGGACGAAATAGAAGCTTCTGAGTAGGATAAAACGTCTGTAAAAATGGCAATTTTGGTCAAATTGAGGCTTTAAAAAGTAGTTATTCAACATGAGGCACAAACCAAATGACATTTTGAATCAATTTTTCTACAGTCCAAAAAATCAATTTTCTGATGAAAAACGATGACCCGTGACCTGTCGAACTGTCTCCAGATGGTCAGAAATGGTAATTTTTTAATGTTTAATTTTTTGACTGTAAATGACTATTGCTTGTGAATTATCACTTTTGGAACTAAATTAAGTGAGTTTAGAGTCATTTTAATGCCTGAAATTGGTCGAAATAGAAGCTTCTGAGTGGGAGAAAAAGTCTGTAAAAATGGCAATTTTGGTCACATTGAGGCTTTAAAAAGTAGTTATTCAACATGAGGCACAATCCAAATGACATTTTGAATCAATTTTTCTACAATCCAAAATATCAATTTTCTGATAAAAAACGATGACCCGTGACCTGTCGAACTGTCTCCAGATGGTCAGAAATGGTAATTTTTTAATGTTTAATTTTTTTACTGTAAATGACTATTGCTTGTGAATTATCACTTTTGGAACAACATTAAGTGAGTTTAGAGTCATTTTAATGTCGTAATTGGTCGAAATAGAAGCTTCTGAGTAGGATAAAAAGTCTGTAAAAATGGCAATTTTGGTCACATTGAGGCTTTAAAAAGTAGTTATTCAACATGAGGCACAATCCAAATGACATTTTGAATCAATTTTTCTACAATCCAAAATATCAATTTTCTGATAAAAAACGATGACCCGTGACCTGTCGAACTGTCTCCAGATGGTCAGAAATGGTAATTTTTTAATGTTTCATTTTTTGACTGTAAATGACTATTGCTTGTGAATTATCACTTTTGGAACTAAATTAAGTGAATTTAGAGTCATTTTAATGCCAGAAATTGGTCGAAATAGAAGCTTCTGAGTTTGATAAAAAGTCTGTAAAAATTGCAATTTTGGACACATTGAGGCTTTAAAAAGTAGTTATTCAACATGAGGCACAATCCAAATGATATTTTGAATCAATTTTTCTACAGTCCAAAAAATCAATTTTCTGATGAAAAACGATGAGCCGTGACCCGTCGAACTGTCTCCAGATGGTCAGAAATGGTAATTTTTTAATGTTTAATTTTTTGACTGTAAATGACTATTGCTTGTGAATTATCACTTTTGTAACTAAATTAAGTGAATTTAGAGTCATTTTAATGCCAGAAATTGGTCGAAATAGAAGCTTCTGAGTAGGATAAAAAGTCTGTAAAAATTGCAATTTTGGTCACATTGAGGCTTTTAAAATTAGTTATTCAACATGAGGAACACTCCAAATGACATTTTGAATCAATTTTTCTACAGTCCAAAAAATCAATTTTCTGATGAAAAACGATGACCCGTGACCTGTCGAACTGTCTCCAGATGGTCAGAAATGGTAATTTTTTAATGTTTAATTTTTTGACTGTAAATGACTATTGCTTGTGAATTATCACTTTTGGAACTAAATTAAGTGAGTTTAAAGTCATTTTAATGCCTGAAATTGGTTGAAATAGAAGCTTCTGAGCAGGAGAAAAAGTCTGTAAGAATGGCAATTTTGGTCACATTGAGGCTTTAAGAAAGTAATTATTCAACATTAGGCACAATCTAAATAACATTTTGAATACATTTTTCTACAGTCCAAAAAATCAATTTTCTGATGAAAAACGATGACCCATGACCTGTCGAACTGTCTCCAGATGGTCAGAAATGGTAATTTTTTAATGTTTAATTTTTTGACTGTAAATGACTATTGCTTGTGAATTATCACTTTTGGAACTAAATTAAGTGAATTTAGAGTCATTTTAATGCCTGAAATTGGACGAAATAGAAGCTTCTGAGTTTGATAAAAAGTCTGTAAAAATGGCAATTTTGGTCACATTGAGGCTTTAAAAAGTAGTTATTCAACATGAGGCACAATCCAAATGACATTTTGAATCAATTTTTCTACAGTCCAAAAAATCAATTTTCTGATGAAAAACGATGACCCGTGACCTGTCGAACTGTCTCCAGATGGTCAGAAATGGTAATTTTTTAATGTTTAATTTTTTGTCTGTAAATGACTATTGCTTGTGAATTATCACTTTTGGAACTAAATTAAGTGAATTTAGAGTCATTTTAATGCCTGAAATTGGACGAAATAGAAGCTTCTGAGAAGGATAAAACGTCTGTAAAAATGGCAATTTTGGTCACATTGAGGCTTTAAAAAGTAGTTATTCAACATGAGGCACAAACCAAATGACATTTTGAATCAATTTTTCTACAGTCCACAAAATCAATTTTCTGATGAAAAACGATGACCCGTGACCTGTCGAACTGTCTCCAGATGGCCAGAAATGGTAATTTTTTAATGTTGAATTTTTTGACTGTAAATGACTATTGCTTGTGAATTATCACTTTTGGAACTAAATTAAGTGAGTTTAGAGTCATTTTAATGCCTGAAATTGGTCGAAATAGAAGCTTCTGAGTGGGAGAAAAAGTCTGTAAAGATGGCAATTTTGGTCACATTGAGGCTTTAAAAAGTATTTATTCAACATGAGGCACAATCCAAATGACATTTTGAATCAATTTTTCTACAGTCCAAAAAATCTATTTTCTGATGAAAAACGATGACCCGTGACCTGTCGACTTGTCTCCAGATGGTCAGAAATGGTAATTTTTTAATTTTTAATTTTTTGACTGTAAATGACTATTGCTTGTGAATTATCACTTTTGGAACTAAATTAAGTGAGTTTAGAGTTATTTTAATGCCTGAAATTGGTCGAAATAGAAGCTTCTGAGTGGGAGAAAAAGTCTGTAAAGATGGCAATTTTGGTCACATTGAGGCTTTAAAAAGTATTTATTCAACATGAGGCACAATCCAAATGACATTTTGAATCAATTTTTCTACAGTCCAAAAAATCTATTTTCTGATGAAAAACGATGACCCGTGACCTGTCGAACTGTCTCCAGATGGTCAGAAATGGTAATTTTTTAATGTTTCATTTTTTGACTGTAAATGACTATTGCTTGTGAATTATCACTTTTGGAACTAAATTAAGTGAGTTTAGAGTCATTTTAATGCCTGAAATTGGTCGAAATAGAAGCTTCTGAGCAGGAGAAAAAGTCTGTAAAAATGGCAATTTTGGTCACATTGAGGCTTTAAGAAAGTAATTATTCAACATTAGGCACAATCCAAATAACATTTTGAATACATTTTTCTACAGTCCAAAAAATCAATTTTCTGATGAAAAACGATGACCCATGACCTGTCGAACTGTCTCCAGATGGTCAGAAATGGTAATTTTTTAATGTTAAATTTTTTGACTGTTAATGACTATTGCTTGTGAATTATCCCTTTTGGAACTAAATTAAGTGAGTTTAGAGTCATTTTAATGCCTGAAATTGGTTGAAATAGAAGCTTCTGAGTAGGAAAAAAAGTCTGTAAAAATGGCAATTTTGGTCACATTGAGGCTTTAAAAAGTAGTTATTCAACATGAGGAACACTCCAAATGACATTTTGAATCAATTTTTCTACAGTCCAAAAAATCAATTTTCTGATGAAAAACGATGACCCGTGACCTGTTGAACTGTCTCCAGATGGTCAGAAATGGTAATTTTTTAATGTTGAATTTTTTGACTGTAAATGACTATTGCTTGTGAATTATCACTTTTGGAACTAAATTAAGTGAGTTTAGAGTCATTTTAATGCCTGAAATTGGTCGAAATAGAAGCTTCTGAGTGGGAGAAAAAGTCTGTAAAGATGGCAATTTTGGTCACATTGAGGCTTTAAAAAGTAGTTCTTCAACATGAGGCACAATCCAAATGATATTTTGAATCAATTTTTCTACAGTCCAAAAAATCAATTTTCTGATGAAAAACGATGACCCGTGACCTGTCGAACTGTCTCCAGATGGTCAAAAATGGTAATTTTTTAATTTTTAATTTTTTGACTGTAAATGACTGTTGCTTGTGAATTATCACTTTTGGAACTAAATTAAGTGAATTTAGAGTCATTTTAATGCCAGAAATTGGTCGAAATAGAAGCTTCTGAGTTTGATAAAAAGTCTGTAAAAATTGCAATTTTGGTCACATTGAGCCTTTAAAAAGTAGTTATTCAACATGAGGCACAATCCAAATGACATTTTGAATCAATTTTTCTACAATCCAAAATATCAATTTTCTGATGAAAAACGATGACCCGTGACCTGTCGAACTGTCTCCAGATGGTCAGAAATGGTAATTTTTTAATGTTTAATTTTTTGACTGTAAATGACTATTGCTTCTGAATTATCACTTTTGGAACTAAATTAAGTGAATTTAGAGTCATTTTAATGCCTGAAATTGGTCGAAATAGAAGCTTCTGAGTAGGATAAAACGTCTGTAAAAATGGCAATTTTGGTCACATTGAGGCTTTAAAAAGTAGTTATTAAACAAGAGGCACAAACCAAATGATATTTTGAATACATTTTTCTACAGTCCAAAAAATCAATTTTCTGATGAAAAACGATGACCCGTGACCTGTCGAACTGTCTCCAGATGGTCAGAAATGGTAATTTTTTAATGTTTAATTTTTTGACTGTAAATGACTATTGCTTGTGAATTATCACTTTTGGAACTAAATTAAGTGAGTTTAGAGTCGTTTTAATGCCTGAAATTGGTCGAAATAGAAGCTTCTGAGTGGGAGAAAAAGTCTGTAAAGATGGCAATTTTGGTCACATTGAGGCTTTAAAAAGTAGTTATTCAACATGAGGCACAATCCAAATGACATTTTGAATCAATTTTTCTACAATCGAAAATATCAATTTTCTGATAAAAAACGATGACCCGTGACCTGTCGAACTGTCTCCAGATGGTCAGAAATGGTAATTTTTTAATGTTTAATTTTTTGACTGTAAATGACTATTGCTTGTTAATTATCACTTTTGGAACTACATTAAGTGAGTTTAGAGTCATTTTAATGCCTGAAATTGGTCAAATTAGAAGCTTCTGAGTGGGAGAAAAAGTCTGTAAAGATGGCAATTTTGGTCACATTGAGGCTTTAAAAAGTAGTTATTCAACATGAGGCACAATCCAAATGACATTTTGAATCAATTTTTCTACAGTCCAAAAAATCTATTTTCTGATGAAAAACTATGACCCGTGACCTGTCGAATTGTCTCCAGATGGTCAGAAATGGTAATTTTTTAATTTTTAATTTTTTGACTGTAAATGACTATTGCTTGTGAATTATCACTTTTGGAACTAAATTAAGTGAGTTTAGAGTCATTTTAATGCCTGAAATTGGTCGAAATAGAAGCTTCTGAGCAGGGGAAAAAGTCTGTAAAAATGGCAATTTTGGTCACATTGAGGCTTTAAGAAAGTAATTATTCAACATGAGGCACAATCCAAATAACATTTTGAATACATATTTCTACAGTCCAAAAAATCAATTTTCTGATGAAAAACGATGACCCGTGACCTGTCGAACTGTCTCTAGATGGTCAGAAATGGTAATTTTTTAATGTTTAATTTTTTGACTGTAAATGACTATTGCTTGTGAATTATCACTTTTGGAACTAAATTAAGTGAGTTTAGAGTCATTTTAATGTCGTAATTGGTCGAAATAGAAGCTTCTGAGTAGGATAAAAAGTCTGTAAAAATGGCAATTTTGGTCACATTGAGGCTTTAAGAAAGTAATTATTCAACATGAGGCACAATCCAAATAACATTTTGAATACATTTTTCTACAGTCCAAAAAATCAATTTTCTGATGAAAAACGATGACCCGTGACCTGTCGAACTGTCTCCAGATGGTCAGAAATGGTAATTTTTTAATGTTTAATTTTTGACTGTAAATGACTATTGCTTGTGAATTATCACTTTTGGAACTAAATTAAGTGAATTTAGAGTCATTTTAATGCCAGAAATTGGTCGAAATAGAAGCTTCTGAGTAGGAGAAAAAGTCTGTAAAGATGGCAATTTTGGTCACATTGAGGCTTTAAAAAGTAGTTATTCAACATGAGGCACAATCCAAATGACATTTTGAATCAATTTTTCTACAGTCCAAAAAATCTATTTTCTGATGAAAAACTATGACCCGTGACCTGTCGAATTGTCTCCAGATGGTCAGAAATGGTAATTTTTTAATTTTTAATTTTTTGACTGTAAATGACTATTGCTTGTGAATTATCACTTTTGGAACTAAATTAAGTGAGTTTAGAGTCATTTTAATGTCGTAATTGGTCGAAATAGAAGCTTCTGAGTAGGATAAAAAGTCTGTAAAAATGGCAATTTTGGTCACATTGAGGCTTTAAAAAGTAGTTATTCAACATGAGGCACAATCCAAATGATATTTTGAATCAATTTTTCTACAGTCCAAAAAATCAATTTTCTGATGAAAAACGATGACCCGTGACCTGTCGAACTGTCTCTAGATGGTCAGAAATGGTAATTTTTTAATGTTTAATTTTTTGACTGTAAATGACTATTGCTTGTGAATTATCACTTTTGGAACTAAATTAAGTGAGTTTAGAGTCATTTTAATGTCGTAATTGGTCGAAATAGAAGCTTCTGAGTAGGATAAAAAGTCTGTAAAAATGGCAATTTTGGTCACATTGAGGCTTTAAGAAAGTAATTATTCAACATGAGGCACAATCCAAATAACATTTTGAATACATTTTTCTACAGTCCAAAAAATCAATTTTCTGATGAAAAACGATGACCCGTGACCTGTCGAACTGTCTCCAGATGGTCAGAAATGGTAATTTTTTAATTTTTAATTTTTTGACTGTAAATGACTATTGCTTGTGAATTATCACTTTTGGAACTAAATTAAGTGAGTTTAGAGTCATTTTAATGTCGTAATTGGTCGAAATAGAAGCTTCTGAGTAGGATAAAAAGTCTGTAAAAATGGCAATTTTGGTCACATTGAGGCTTTAAAAAGTAGTTATTCAACATGAGGCACAATCCAAATGATATTTTGAATCAATTTTTCTACAGTCCAAAAAATCAATTTTCTGATGAAAAACGATGACCCGTGACCTGTCGAACTGTCTCCAGATGGTCAGAAATGGTAATTTTTTAACGTTTAATTTTTTGACTGTAAATGACTATTGCTTGTGAATTATCACTTTTGGAACTAAATTAAGTGAATTTAGAGTCATTTTAATGCCAGAAATTGGTCGAAATAGAAGCTTCTGAGTAGGATAAAAAGTCTGTAAAAATGGCAATTTTGGTCACATTGAGGCTTTAAAAAGTAGTTATTTAACATGAGGCACAATCCAAATGATATTTTGAATCAATTTTTCTACAGTCCAAAAAATCAATTTTCTGATGAAAAACGATGACCCGTGACCTGTCGAACTGTCTCCAGATGGTCAGAAATGGTAATTTTTTAATGTTTAAGTTTTTTGACTGTAAATGACTATTGCTTGTTAATTATCACTTTTGGAACTAAATTAAGTGAATTTAGAGTCATTTTAATGCCTGACATTGGACGAAATAGAAGCTTCTGAGTAGGATAAAACGTCTGTAAAAATGGCAATTTTGGTCAAATTGAGGCTTTAAAAAGTAGTTATTCAACATGAGGCACAAACCAAATGACATTTTGAATCAATTTTTCTACAGTCCAAAAAATCAATTTTCTGATGAAAAACGATGACCCGTGACCTGTCGAACTGTCTCCAGATGGTCAGAAATGGTAATTTTTTAGTGTTTAATTTTTTGACTGTAAATGACTATTGCTTGTGAATTATCACTTTTGGAACTAAATTAAGTGAGTTTAGAGTCATTTTAATGCCTGAAATTGGTCGAAATAGAAGCTTCTGAGTGGGAGAAAAAGTCTGTAAAAATGGCAATTTTGGTCACATTGAGGCTTTAAAAAGTAGTTATTCAACATGAGGCACAATCCAAATGACATTTTGAATCAATTTTTCTACAATCCAAAATATCAATTTTCTGATAAAAAACGATGACCCGTGACCTGTCGAACTGTCTCCAGATGGTCAGAAATGGTAATTTTTTAATGTTTAATTTTTTTACTGTAAATGACTATTGCTTGTGAATTATCACTTTTGGAACAACATTAAGTGAGTTTAGAGTCATTTTAATGTCGTAATTGGTCGAAATAGAAGCTTCTGAGTAGGATAAAAAGTCTGTAAAAATGGCAATTTTGGTCACATTGAGGCTTTAAAAAGTAGTTATTCAACATGAGGCACAATCCAAATGACATTTTGAATCAATTTTTCTACAATCCAAAATATCAATTTTCTGATAAAAAACGATGACCTGTGACCTGTCGAACTGTCTCCAGATGGTCAGAAATGGTAATTTTTTAATGTTTAATTTTTTTACTGTAAATGACTATTGCTTGTGAATTATCACTTTTGGAACAAAATTAAGTGAGTTTAGAGTCATTTTAATGTCGTAATTGGTCAAATTAGAAGCTTCTGAGTAGGATAAAAAGTCTGTAAAGATGGCAATTTTGGTCACATTGAGGCTTTAAAAAGTAGTTATTCAACATGAGGCACAATCCAAATGACATTTTGAATCAATTTTTCTACAGTCCAAAAAATCAAATTTCTGATGAAAATCGATGACCCGTGACCTGTCGAACTGTCTCCAGATGGTCAGAAAGGGTAATTTTTTAATGTTTAATTTTTTTACTGTAAATGACTATTGCTTGTGAATTATCACTTTTGGAACAACATTAAGTGAGTTTAGAGTCATTTTAATGTCGTAATTGGTCGAAATAGAAGCTTCTGAGTAGGATAAAAAGTCTGTAAAAATGGCAATTTTGGTCACATTGAGGCTTTAAAAAGTAGTTATTCAACATGAGGCACAATCCAAATGACATTTTGAATCAAATTTTCTACAGTCCAAAAAATCTATTTTCTGATGAAAAACGATGACCCGTGACCTGTCGAATTGTCTCTAGATGGTCAGAAATGGTCATTTTTAAATTTTTAATTTTTTGACTGTAAATGACTATTGCTTGTGAATTATCACTTTTGGAACTAAATTAAGTGAGTTTAGAGTCATTTTAATGCCTGAAATTGGTTGAAATAGAAGCTTCTGAGCAGGAGAAAAAGTCTGTAAAAATGGCAATTTTGGTCACATTGAGGCTTTAAGAAAGTAATTATTCAACATGAGGCACAATCCAAATAACATTTTGAATACATTTTTCTACAGTCCAAAAAATCAATTTTCTGATGAAAAACGATGACCCGTGACCTGTCGAACTGTCTCCAGATGGTAAGAAATGGTAATTTTTTAATGTTTAATTTTTTGACTGTAAATGACTATTGCTTGTGAATTATCACTTTTGGAACTAAATTAAGTGAATTTAGAGTCATTTTAATGCCAGAAATTGGTCGAAATAGAAGCTTCTGAGTAGGATAAAAAGTCTGTAAAAATGGCAATTTTGGTCACATTGAGGCTTTAAAAAGTAGTTATTCAACATGAGGCACAATCCAAATGATATTTTGAATCAATTTTTCTACAGTGCAAAAAATCAATTTTCTGATCAAAAACGATGACCCGTGACCTGTCGAACTGTCTCCAGATGGTCAGAAATGGTAATTTTTTAATGTTTAATTTTTTGAGTGTAAATGACTATTGCTTGTGAATTATCACTTTTGGAACAAAATTAAGTGAGTTTAGAGTCATTTTAATGTCGTAATTGGTCGAAATAGAAGCTTCTGAGTAGGATAAAAAGTCTGTAAAAATGGCAATTTTGGTCACATTGAGGCTTTAAGAAAGTAATTATTCAACATGAGGCACAATCCAAATAACATTTTGAATACATTTTTCTACAGTCCAAAAAATCAATTTTCTGATGAAAAACGATGACCCGTGACCTGTCGAACTGTCTCCAGATGGTCAGAAATGGTAATTTTTTAATGTTTAATTTTTGACTGTAAATGACTATTGCTTGTGAATTATCACTTTTGGAACTAAATTAAGTGAATTTAGAGTCATTTTAATGCCAGAAATTGGTCGAAATAGAAGCTTCTGAGTAGGAGAAAAAGTCTGTAAAGATGGCAATTTTGGTCACATTGAGGCTTTAAAAAGTAGTTATTCAACATGAGGCACAATCCAAATGATATTTTGAATCAATTTTTCTACAGTCCAAAAAATCAATTTTCTGATGAAAAACGATGACCCGTGACCTGTCGAACTGTCTCCAGATGGTCAGAAATGGTAATTTTTTAACGTTTAATTTTTTGACTGTAAATGACTATTGCTTGTGAATTATCACTTTTGGAACTAAATTAAGTGAATTTAGAGTCATTTTAATGCCAGAAATTGGTCGAAATAGAAGCTTCTGAGTAGGATAAAAAGTCTGTAAAAATGGCAATTTTGGTCACATTGAGGCTTTAAAAAGTAGTTATTTAACATGAGGCACAATCCAAATGATATTTTGAATCAATTTTTCTACAGTCCAAAAAATCAATTTTCTGATGAAAAACGATGACCCGTGACCTGTCGAACTGTCTCCAGATGGTCAGAAATGGTAATTTTTTAATGTTTAAGTTTTTTGACTGTAAATGACTATTGCTTGTTAATTATCACTTTTGGAACTAAATTAAGTGAATTTAGAGTCATTTTAATGCCTGACATTGGACGAAATAGAAGCTTCTGAGTAGGATAAAACGTCTGTAAAAATGGCAATTTTGGTCAAATTGAGGCTTTAAAAAGTAGTTATTCAACATGAGGCACAAACCAAATGACATTTTGAATCAATTTTTCTACAGTCCAAAAAATCAATTTTCTGATGAAAAACGATGACCCGTGACCTGTCGAACTGTCTCCAGATGGTCAGAAATGGTAATTTTTTAATGTTTAATTTTTTGACTGTAAATGACTATTGCTTGTGAATTATCACTTTTGGAACTAAATTAAGTGAGTTTAGAGTCATTTTAATGCCTGAAATTGGTCGAAATAGAAGCTTCTGAGTGGGAGAAAAAGTCTGTAAAAATGGCAATTTTGGTCACATTGAGGCTTTAAAAAGTAGTTATTCAACATGAGGCACAATCCAAATGACATTTTGAATCAATTTTTCTACAATCCAAAATATCAATTTTCTGATAAAAAACGATGACCCGTGACCTGTCGAACTGTCTCCAGATGGTCAGAAATGGTAATTTTTTAATGTTTAATTTTTTTACTGTAAATGACTATTGCTTGTGAATTATCACTTTTGGAACAACATTAAGTGAGTTTAGAGTCATTTTAATGTCGTAATTGGTCGAAATAGAAGCTTCTGAGTAGGATAAAAAGTCTGTAAAAATGGCAATTTTGGTCACATTGAGGCTTTAAAAAGTAGTTATTCAACATGAGGCACAATCCAAATGATATTTTGAATCAATTTTTCTACAGTCCAAAAAATCAATTTTCTGATGAAAAACGATGACCCGTGACCTGTCGAACTGTCTCCAGATGGTCAGAAATGGTAATTTTTTAATGTTTCATTTTTTGACTGTAAATGACTATTGCTTGTGAATTATCACTTTTGGAACTAAATTAAGTGAATTTAGAGTCATTTTAATGCCAGAAATTGGTCGAAATAGAAGCTTCTGAGTTTGATAAAAAGTCTGTAAAAATTGCAATTTTGGACACATTGAGGCTTTAAAAAGTAGTTATTCAACATGAGGCACAATCCAAATGATATTTTGAATCAATTTTTCTACAGTCCAAAAAATCAATTTTCTGATGAAAAACGATGAGCCGTGACCCGTCGAACTGTCTCCAGATGGTCAGAAATGGTAATTTTTTAATGTTTAATTTTTTGACTGTAAATGACTATTGCTTGTGAATTATCACTTTTGTAACTAAATTAAGTGAATTTAGAGTCATTTTAATGCCAGAAATTGGTCGAAATAGAAGCTTCTGAGTAGGATAAAAAGTCTGTAAAAATTGCAATTTTGGTCACATTGAGGCTTTTAAAATTAGTTATTCAACATGAGGAACACTCCAAATGACATTTTGAATCAATTTTTCTACAGTCCAAAAAATCAATTTTCTGATGAAAAACGATGACCCGTGACCTGTCGAACTGTCTCCAGATGGTCAGAAATGGTAATTTTTTAATGTTTAATTTTTTGACTGTAAATGACTATTGCTTGTGAATTATCACTTTTGGAACTAAATTAAGTGAGTTTAAAGTCATTTTAATGCCTGAAATTGGTTGAAATAGAAGCTTCTGAGCAGGAGAAAAAGTCTGTAAGAATGGCAATTTTGGTCACATTGAGGCTTTAAGAAAGTAATTATTCAACATTAGGCACAATCTAAATAACATTTTGAATACATTTTTCTACAGTCCAAAAAATCAATTTTCTGATGAAAAACGATGACCCATGACCTGTCGAACTGTCTCCAGATGGTCAGAAATGGTAATTTTTTAATGTTTAATTTTTTGACTGTAAATGACTATTGCTTGTGAATTATCACTTTTGGAACTAAATTAAGTGAATTTAGAGTCATTTTAATGCCTGAAATTGGACGAAATAGAAGCTTCTGAGTTTGATAAAAAGTCTGTAAAAATGGCAATTTTGGTCACATTGAGGCTTTAAAAAGTAGTTATTCAACATGAGGCACAATCCAAATGACATTTTGAATCAATTTTTCTACAGTCCAAAAAATCAATTTTCTGATGAAAAACGATGACCCGTGACCTGTCGAACTGTCTCCAGATGGTCAGAAATGGTAATTTTTTAATGTTTAATTTTTTGTCTGTAAATGACTATTGCTTGTGAATTATCACTTTTGGAACTAAATTAAGTGAATTTAGAGTCATTTTAATGCCTGAAATTGGACGAAATAGAAGCTTCTGAGTAGGATAAAACGTCTGTAAAAATGGCAATTTTGGTCACATTGAGGCTTTAAAAAGTAGTTATTCAACATGAGGCACAAACCAAATGACATTTTGAATCAATTTTTCTACAGTCCACAAAATCAATTTTCTGATGAAAAACGATGACCCGTGACCTGTCGAACTGTCTCCAGATGGCCAGAAATGGTAATTTTTTAATGTTGAATTTTTTGACTGTAAATGACTATTGCTTGTGAATTATCACTTTTGGAACTAAATTAAGTGAGTTTAGAGTCATTTTAATGCCTGAAATTGGTCGAAATAGAAGCTTCTGAGTGGGAGAAAAAGTCTGTAAAGATGGCAATTTTGGTCACATTGAGGCTTTAAAAAGTATTTATTCAACATGAGGCACAATCCAAATGACATTTTGAATCAATTTTTCTACAGTCCAAAAAATCTATTTTCTGATGAAAAACGATGACCCGTGACCTGTCGAATTGTCTCCAGATGGTCAGAAATGGTAATTTTTTAATTTTTAATTTTTTGACTGTAAATGACTATTGCTTGTGAATTATCACTTTTGGAACTAAATTAAGTGAGTTTAGAGTTATTTTAATGCCTGAAATTGGTCGAAATAGAAGCTTCTGAGTGGGAGAAAAAGTCTGTAAAGATGGCAATTTTGGTCACATTGAGGCTTTAAAAAGTATTTATTCAACATGAGGCACAATCCAAATGACATTTTGAATCAATTTTTCTACAGTCCAAAAAATCTATTTTCTGATGAAAAACGATGACCCGTGACCTGTCGAACTGTCTCCAGATGGTCAGAAATGGTAATTTTTTAATGTTTCATTTTTTGACTGTAAATGACTATTGCTTGTGAATTATCACTTTTGGAACTAAATTAAGTGAGTTTAGAGTCATTTTAATGCCTGAAATTGGTCGAAATAGAAGCTTCTGAGCAGGAGAAAAAGTCTGTAAAAATGGCAATTTTGGTCACATTGAGGCTTTAAGAAAGTAATTATTCAACATTAGGCACAATCCAAATAACATTTTGAATACATTTTTCTACAGTCCAAAAAATCAATTTTCTGATGAAAAACGATGACCCATGACCTGTCGAACTGTCTCCAGATGGTCAGAAATGGTAATTTTTTAATGTTAAATTTTTTGACTGTTAATGACTATTGCTTGTGAATTATCCCTTTTGGAACTAAATTAAGTGAGTTTAGAGTCATTTTAATGCCTGAAATTGGTTGAAATAGAAGCTTCTGAGTAGGAAAAAAAGTCTGTAAAAATGGCAATTTTGGTCACATTGAGGCTTTAAAAAGTAGTTATTCAACATGAGGAACACTCCAAATGACATTTTGAATCAATTTTTCTACAGTCCAAAAAATCAATTTTCTGATGAAAAACGATGACCCGTGACCTGTTGAACTGTCTCCAGATGGTCAGAAATGGTAATTTTTTAATGTTGAATTTTTTGACTGTAAATGACTATTGCTTGTGAATTATCACTTTTGGAACTAAATTAAGTGAGTTTAGAGTCATTTTAATGCCTGAAATTGGTCGAAATAGAAGCTTCTGAGTGGGAGAAAAAGTCTGTAAAGATGGCAATTTTGGTCACATTGAGGCTTTAAAAAGTAGTTCTTCAACATGAGGCACAATCCAAATGATATTTTGAATCAATTTTTCTACAGTCCAAAAAATCAATTTTCTGATGAAAAACGATGACCCGTGACCTGTCGAACTGTCTCCAGATGGTCAAAAATGGTAATTTTTTAATTTTTAATTTTTTGACTGTAAATGACTGTTGCTTGTGAATTATCACTTTTGGAACTAAATTAAGTGAATTTAGAGTCATTTTAATGCCAGAAATTGGTCGAAATAGAAGCTTCTGAGTTTGATAAAAAGTCTGTAAAAATTGCAATTTTGGTCACATTGAGCCTTTAAAAAGTAGTTATTCAACATGAGGCACAATCCAAATGACATTTTGAATCAATTTTTCTACAATCCAAAATATCAATTTTCTGATGAAAAACGATGACCCGTGACCTGTCGAACTGTCTCCAGATGGTCAGAAATGGTAATTTTTTAATGTTTAATTTTTTGACTGTAAATGACTATTGCTTCTGAATTATCACTTTTGGAACTAAATTAAGTGAATTTAGAGTCATTTTAATGCCTGAAATTGGTCGAAATAGAAGCTTCTGAGTAGGATAAAACGTCTGTAAAAATGGCAATTTTGGTCACATTGAGGCTTTAAAAAGTAGTTATTAAACAAGAGGCACAAACCAAATGATATTTTGAATACATTTTTCTACAGTCCAAAAAATCAATTTTCTGATGAAAAACGATGACCCGTGACCTGTCGAACTGTCTCCAGATGGTCAGAAATGGTAATTTTTTAATGTTTAATTTTTTGACTGTAAATGACTATTGCTTGTGAATTATCACTTTTGGAACTAAATTAAGTGAGTTTAGAGTCGTTTTAATGCCTGAAATTGGTCGAAATAGAAGCTTCTGAGTGGGAGAAAAAGTCTGTAAAGATGGCAATTTTGGTCACATTGAGGCTTTAAAAAGTAGTTATTCAACATGAGGCACAATCCAAATGACATTTTGAATCAATTTTTCTACAATCGAAAATATCAATTTTCTGATAAAAAACGATGACCCGTGACCTGTCGAACTGTCTCCAGATGGTCAGAAATGGTAATTTTTTAATGTTTAATTTTTTGACTGTAAATGACTATTGCTTGTTAATTATCACTTTTGGAACTACATTAAGTGAGTTTAGAGTCATTTTAATGCCTGAAATTGGTCAAATTAGAAGCTTCTGAGTGGGAGAAAAAGTCTGTAAAGATGGCAATTTTGGTCACATTGAGGCTTTAAAAAGTAGTTATTCAACATGAGGCACAATCCAAATGACATTTTGAATCAATTTTTCTACAGTCCAAAAAATCTATTTTCTGATGAAAAACTATGACCCGTGACCTGTCGAATTGTCTCCAGATGGTCAGAAATGGTAATTTTTTAATTTTTAATTTTTTGACTGTAAATGACTATTGCTTGTGAATTATCACTTTTGGAACTAAATTAAGTGAGTTTAGAGTCATTTTAATGCCTGAAATTGGTCGAAATAGAAGCTTCTGAGCAGGGGAAAAAGTCTGTAAAAATGGCAATTTTGGTCACATTGAGGCTTTAAGAAAGTAATTATTCAACATGAGGCACAATCCAAATAACATTTTGAATACATATTTCTACAGTCCAAAAAATCAATTTTCTGATGAAAAACGATGACCCGTGACCTGTCGAACTGTCTCTAGATGGTCAGAAATGGTAATTTTTTAATGTTTAATTTTTTGACTGTAAATGACTATTGCTTGTGAATTATCACTTTTGGAACTAAATTAAGTGAGTTTAGAGTCATTTTAATGTCGTAATTGGTCGAAATAGAAGCTTCTGAGTAGGATAAAAAGTCTGTAAAAATGGCAATTTTGGTCACATTGAGGCTTTAAGAAAGTAATTATTCAACATGAGGCACAATCCAAATAACATTTTGAATACATTTTTCTACAGTCCAAAAAATCAATTTTCTGATGAAAAACGATGACCCGTGACCTGTCGAACTGTCTCCAGATGGTCAGAAATGGTAATTTTTTAATGTTTAATTTTTGACTGTAAATGACTATTGCTTGTGAATTATCACTTTTGGAACTAAATTAAGTGAATTTAGAGTCATTTTAATGCCAGAAATTGGTCGAAATAGAAGCTTCTGAGTAGGAGAAAAAGTCTGTAAAGATGGCAATTTTGGTCACATTGAGGCTTTAAAAAGTAGTTATTCAACATGAGGCACAATCCAAATGACATTTTGAATCAATTTTTCTACAGTCCAAAAAATCTATTTTCTGATGAAAAACTATGACCCGTGACCTGTCGAATTGTCTCCAGATGGTCAGAAATGGTAATTTTTTAATTTTTAATTTTTTGACTGTAAATGACTATTGCTTGTGAATTATCACTTTTGGAACTAAATTAAGTGAGTTTAGAGTCATTTTAATGTCGTAATTGGTCGAAATAGAAGCTTCTGAGTAGGATAAAAAGTCTGTAAAAATGGCAATTTTGGTCACATTGAGGCTTTAAAAAGTAGTTATTCAACATGAGGCACAATCCAAATGATATTTTGAATCAATTTTTCTACAGTCCAAAAAATCAATTTTCTGATGAAAAACGATGACCCGTGACCTGTCGAACTGTCTCTAGATGGTCAGAAATGGTAATTTTTTAATGTTTAATTTTTTGACTGTAAATGACTATTGCTTGTGAATTATCACTTTTGGAACTAAATTAAGTGAGTTTAGAGTCATTTTAATGTCGTAATTGGTCGAAATAGAAGCTTCTGAGTAGGATAAAAAGTCTGTAAAAATGGCAATTTTGGTCACATTGAGGCTTTAAGAAAGTAATTATTCAACATGAGGCACAATCCAAATAACATTTTGAATACATTTTTCTACAGTCCAAAAAATCAATTTTCTGATGAAAAACGATGACCCGTGACCTGTCGAACTGTCTCCAGATGGTCAGAAATGGTAATTTTTTAATTTTTAATTTTTTGACTGTAAATGACTATTGCTTGTGAATTATCACTTTTGGAACTAAATTAAGTGAGTTTAGAGTCATTTTAATGTCGTAATTGGTCGAAATAGAAGCTTCTGAGTAGGATAAAAAGTCTGTAAAAATGGCAATTTTGGTCACATTGAGGCTTTAAAAAGTAGTTATTCAACATGAGGCACAATCCAAATGATATTTTGAATCAATTTTTCTACAGTCCAAAAAATCAATTTTCTGATGAAAAACGATGACCCGTGACCTGTCGAACTGTCTCCAGATGGTCAGAAATGGTAATTTTTTAACGTTTAATTTTTTGACTGTAAATGACTATTGCTTGTGAATTATCACTTTTGGAACTAAATTAAGTGAATTTAGAGTCATTTTAATGCCAGAAATTGGTCGAAATAGAAGCTTCTGAGTAGGATAAAAAGTCTGTAAAAATGGCAATTTTGGTCACATTGAGGCTTTAAAAAGTAGTTATTTAACATGAGGCACAATCCAAATGATATTTTGAATCAATTTTTCTACAGTCCAAAAAATCAATTTTCTGATGAAAAACGATGACCCGTGACCTGTCGAACTGTCTCCAGATGGTCAGAAATGGTAATTTTTTAATGTTTAAGTTTTTTGACTGTAAATGACTATTGCTTGTTAATTATCACTTTTGGAACTAAATTAAGTGAATTTAGAGTCATTTTAATGCCTGACATTGGACGAAATAGAAGCTTCTGAGTAGGATAAAACGTCTGTAAAAATGGCAATTTTGGTCAAATTGAGGCTTTAAAAAGTAGTTATTCAACATGAGGCACAAACCAAATGACATTTTGAATCAATTTTTCTACAGTCCAAAAAATCAATTTTCTGATGAAAAACGATGACCCGTGACCTGTCGAACTGTCTCCAGATGGTCAGAAATGGTAATTTTTTAATGTTTAATTTTTTGACTGTAAATGACTATTGCTTGTGAATTATCACTTTTGGAACTAAATTAAGTGAGTTTAGAGTCATTTTAATGCCTGAAATTGGTCGAAATAGAAGCTTCTGAGTGGGAGAAAAAGTCTGTAAAAATGGCAATTTTGGTCACATTGAGGCTTTAAAAAGTAGTTATTCAACATGAGGCACAATCCAAATGACATTTTGAATCAATTTTTCTACAATCCAAAATATCAATTTTCTGATAAAAAACGATGACCCGTGACCTGTCGAACTGTCTCCAGATGGTCAGAAATGGTAATTTTTTAATGTTTAATTTTTTTACTGTAAATGACTATTGCTTGTGAATTATCACTTTTGGAACAACATTAAGTGAGTTTAGAGTCATTTTAATGTCGTAATTGGTCGAAATAGAAGCTTCTGAGTAGGATAAAAAGTCTGTAAAAATGGCAATTTTGGTCACATTGAGGCTTTAAAAAGTAGTTATTCAACATGAGGCACAATCCAAATGACATTTTGAATCAATTTTTCTACAATCCAAAATATCAATTTTCTGATAAAAAACGATGACCTGTGACCTGTCGAACTGTCTCCAGATGGTCAGAAATGGTAATTTTTTAATGTTTAATTTTTTTACTGTAAATGACTATTGCTTGTGAATTATCACTTTTGGAACAAAATTAAGTGAGTTTAGAGTCATTTTAATGTCGTAATTGGTCAAATTAGAAGCTTCTGAGTAGGATAAAAAGTCTGTAAAGATGGCAATTTTGGTCACATTGAGGCTTTAAAAAGTAGTTATTCAACATGAGGCACAATCCAAATGACATTTTGAATCAATTTTTCTACAGTCCAAAAAATCAAATTTCTGATGAAAATCGATGACCCGTGACCTGTCGAACTGTCTCCAGATGGTCAGAAAGGGTAATTTTTTAATGTTTAATTTTTTTACTGTAAATGACTATTGCTTGTGAATTATCACTTTTGGAACAACATTAAGTGAGTTTAGAGTCATTTTAATGTCGTAATTGGTCGAAATAGAAGCTTCTGAGTAGGATAAAAAGTCTGTAAAAATGGCAATTTTGGTCACATTGAGGCTTTAAAAAGTAGTTATTCAACATGAGGCACAATCCAAATGACATTTTGAATCAAATTTTCTACAGTCCAAAAAATCTATTTTCTGATGAAAAACGATGACCCGTGACCTGTCGAATTGTCTCTAGATGGTCAGAAATGGTCATTTTTAAATTTTTAATTTTTTGACTGTAAATGACTATTGCTTGTGAATTATCACTTTTGGAACTAAATTAAGTGAGTTTAGAGTCATTTTAATGCCTGAAATTGGTTGAAATAGAAGCTTCTGAGCAGGAGAAAAAGTCTGTAAAAATGGCAATTTTGGTCACATTGAGGCTTTAAGAAAGTAATTATTCAACATGAGGCACAATCCAAATAACATTTTGAATACATTTTTCTACAGTCCAAAAAATCAATTTTCTGATGAAAAACGATGACCCGTGACCTGTCGAACTGTCTCCAGATGGTAAGAAATGGTAATTTTTTAATGTTTAATTTTTTGACTGTAAATGACTATTGCTTGTGAATTATCACTTTTGGAACTAAATTAAGTGAATTTAGAGTCATTTTAATGCCAGAAATTGGTCGAAATAGAAGCTTCTGAGTAGGATAAAAAGTCTGTAAAAATGGCAATTTTGGTCACATTGAGGCTTTAAAAAGTAGTTATTCAACATGAGGCACAATCCAAATGATATTTTGAATCAATTTTTCTACAGTGCAAAAAATCAATTTTCTGATCAAAAACGATGACCCGTGACCTGTCGAACTGTCTCCAGATGGTCAGAAATGGTAATTTTTTAATGTTTAATTTTTTGAGTGTAAATGACTATTGCTTGTGAATTATCACTTTTGGAACAAAATTAAGTGAGTTTAGAGTCATTTTAATGTCGTAATTGGTCGAAATAGAAGCTTCTGAGTAGGATAAAAAGTCTGTAAAAATGGCAATTTTGGTCACATTGAGGCTTTAAGAAAGTAATTATTCAACATGAGGCACAATCCAAATAACATTTTGAATACATTTTTCTACAGTCCAAAAAATCAATTTTCTGCTGAAAAACGATGACCCGTGACCTGTCGAACTGTCTCCAGATGGTCAGAATTGGTAATTTTTTAATGTTTAATTTTTGACTGTAAATGACTATTGCTTGTGAATTATCACTTTTGGAACTAAATTAAGTGAATTTAGAGTCATTTTAATGCCAGAAATTGGTCGAAATAGAAGCTTCTGAGTTTGATAAAAACTTTGTAAAAATTGCAATTTTGGTCACATTGAGCCTTTAAAAAGTAGTTATTCAACATGAGGCACAATCCAAATGACATTTTGAATCAATTTTTCTACAATCCAAAACATCAATTTTCTGATGAAAAACGATGACCCGTGACCTGTCGAACTGTCTCCAGATGGTCAGAAATGGTAATTTTTTAATGTTTAAGTTTTTTGACTGTAAATGACTATTGCTTCTGAATTATCACTTTCGGAAATAAATTAAGTGAATTTAGAGTCATTTTAATGCCTGAAATTGGTTGAAATAGAAGCTTCTGAGCAGGAGAAAAAGTCTGTAAAAATGGCAATTTTGGTCACATTGAGGCTTTAAGAAAGTAATTATTCAACATGAGGCACAATCCAAATAACATTTTGAATACATTTTTCTACAGTCCAAAAAATCAATTTTCTGATGAAAAACGATGACCCGTGACCTGTCGAACTGTCTCCAGATGGTAAGAAATGGTAATTTTTTAATGTTTAATTTTTTGACTGTAAATGACTATTGCTTGTGAATTATCACTTTTTGAACTAAATTAAGTGAATTTAGAGTCATTTTAATGCCAGAAATTGGTCGAAATAGAAGCTTCTGAGTAGGATAAAAAGTCTGTAAAAATGGCAATTTTGGTCACATTGAGGCTTTAAAAAGTAGTTATTCAACATGAGGCACAATCCAAATGATATTTTGAATCAATTTTTCTACAGTGCAAAAAATCAATTTTCTGATCAAAAACGATGACCCGTGACCTGTCGAACTGTCTCCAGATGGTCAGAAATGGTAATTTTTTAATGTTTAATTTTTTGAGTGTAAATGACTATTGCTTGTGAATTATCACTTTTGGAACAAAATTAAGTGAGTTTAGAGTCATTTTAATGTCGTAATTGGTCGAAATAGAAGCTTCTGAGTAGGATAAAAAGTCTGTAAAAATGGCAATTTTGGTCACATTGAGGCTTTAAGAAAGTAATTATTCAACATGAGGCACAATCCAAATAACATTTTGAATACATTTTTCTACAGTCCAAAAAATCAATTTTCTGCAGAAAAACGATGACCCGTGACCTGTCGAACTGTCTCCAGATGGTCAGAATTGGTAATTTTTTAATGTTTAATTTTTGACTGTAAATGACTATTGCTTGTGAATTATCACTTTTGGAACTAAATTAAGTGAATTTAGAGTCATTTTAATGCCAGAAATTGGTCGAAATAGAAGCTTCTGAGTTTGATAAAAACTTTGTAAAAATTGCAATTTTGGTCACATTGAGCCTTTAAAAAGTAGTTATTCAACATGAGGCACAATCCAAATGACATTTTGAATCAATTTTTCTACAATCCAAAATATCAATTTTCTGATGAAAAACGATGACCCGTGACCTGTCGAACTGTCTCCAGATGGTCAGAAATGGTAATTTTTTAATGTTTAAGTTTTTTGACTGTAAATGACTATTGCTTCTGAATTATCACTTTCGGAAATAAATTAAGTGAATTTAGAGTCATTTTAATGCCTGAAATTGGTCGAAATAGAAGCTTCTGAGTAGGATAAAACGTCTGTAAAAATGGCAATTTTGATCACATTGAGGCTTTAAAAAGTAGTTAATAAACATGAGGCACAAACCAAATGATATTTTGAATACATTTTTCTACAGTCCAAAAAATCAATTTTATGATGAAAAACGATGACCCGTGACCTGTCGAACTGTCTCCAGATGGTCAGAAATGGTAATTTTTTAATGTTTCATTTTTTGACTGTAAATGACTATTGCTTGTGAATTATCACTTTTGGAACTAAATTAAGTGAGTTTAGAGTCATTTTAATGCCTGAAATTGGTCGAAATAGAAGCTTCTGAGTGGGAGAAAAAGTCTGTAAAAATGGCAATTTTGGTCAGATTGAGGCTTTAAAAAGTAGTTATTCAACATGAGGCACAATCCAAATGACATTTTGAATCAATTTTTCTACAATACAAAAATATCAATTTTCTGATAAAAAAACGATGACCCGTGACCTGTCGAACTGTCTCCAGATGGTCAGAAATGGTAATTTTTTAATGTTTAATTTTTTTACTGTAAATGACTATTGCTTGTGAATTATCACTTTTGGAACAACATTAAGTGAGTTTAGAGTCATTTTAATGTCGTAATTGGTCGAAATAGAAGCTTCTGAGTTGGATAAAAAGTCTGTAAAAATGGCAATTTTGGTCACATTGAGGCTTTAAAAAGTAGTTATTCAACATGAGGCACAATCCAAATGACATTTTGAATCAATTTTTCTACAATCCAAAATATCAATTTTCTGATAAAAAACGATGACCTGTGACCTGTCGAACTGTCTCCAGATGGTCAGAAATGGTAATTTTTTAATGTTTAATTTTTTTACTGTAAATGACTATTGCTTGTGAATTATCACTTTTGGAACAAAATTAAGTGAGTTTAGAGTCATTTTAATGTCGTAATTGGTCAAATTAGAAGCTTCTGAGTAGGATAAAAAGTCTGTAAAGATGGCAATTTTGGTCACATTGAGGCTTTAAAAAGTAGTTATTCAACATGAGGCACAATCCAAATGACATTTTGAATCAATTTTTCTACAGTCCAAAAAATCAAATTTCTGATGAAAATCGATGACCCGTGACCTGTCGAACTGTCTCCAGATGGTCAGAAAGGGTAATTTTTTAATGTTTAATTTTTTTACTGTAAATGACTATTGCTTGTGAATTATCACTTTTGGAACAACATTAAGTGAGTTTAGAGTCATTTTAATGTCGTAATTGGTCGAAATAGAAGCTTCTGAGTAGGATAAAAAGTCTGTAAAAATGGCAATTTTGGTCACATTGAGGCTTTAAAAAGTCAACATGAGGCACAATCCAAATGACATTTTGAATCAAATTTTCTACAGTCCAAAAAATCTATTTTCTGATGAAAAACGATGACCCGTGACCTGTCGAATTGTCTCCAGATGGTCAGAAATGGTAATTTTTAAATTTTAAATTTTTTGACTGTAAATGACTATTGCTTGTGAATTATCACTTTTGGAACTAAATTAAGTGAGTTTAGAGTCATTTTAATGCCTGAAATTGGTTGAAATAGAAGCTTCTGAGCAGGAGAAAAAGTCTGTAAAAATGGCAATTTTGGTCACATTGAGGCTTTAAGAAAGTAATTATTCAACATGAGGCACAATCCAAATAACATTTTGAATACATTTTTCTACAGTCCAAAAAATCAATTTTCTGATGAAAAACGATGACCCGTGACCTGTCGAACTGTCTCCAGATGGTAAGAAATGGTAATTTTTAATGTGTAATTTTTTGACTGTAAATGACTATTGCTTGTGAATTATCACTTTTGGAACTAAATTAAGTGAATTTAGAGTCATTTTAATGCCAGAAATTGGTCGAAATAGAAGCTTCTGAGTAGGATAAAAAGTCTGTAAAAATGGCAATTTTGGTCACATTGAGGCTTTAAAAAGTAGTTATTCAACATGAGGCACAATCCAAATGATATTTTGAATCAATTTTTCTACAGTGCAAAAAATCAATTTTCTGATCAAAAACGATGACCCGTGACCTGTCGAACTGTCTCCAGATGGTCAGAAATGGTAATTTTTTAATGTTTAATTTTTTGAGTGTAAATGACTATTGCTTGTGAATTATCACTTTTGGAACAAAATTAAGTGAGTTTAGAGTCATTTTAATGTCGTAATTGGTCGAAATAGAAGCTTCTGAGTAGGATAAAAAGTCTGTAAAAATGGCAATTTTGGTCACATTGAGGCTTTAAGAAAGTAATTATTCAACATGAGGCACAATCCAAATAACATTTTGAATACATTTTTCTACAGTCCAAAAAATCAATTTTCTGCTGAAAAACGATGACCCGTGACCTGTCGAACTGTCTCCAGATGGTCAGAATTGGTAATTTTTTAATGTTTAATTTTTGACTGTAAATGACTATTGCTTGTGAATTATCACTTTTGGAACTAAATTAAGTGAATTTAGAGTCATTTTAATGCCAGAAATTGGTCGAAATAGAAGCTTCTGAGTTTGATAAAAACTCTGTAAAAATTGCAATTTTGGTCACATTGAGCCTTTAAAAAGTAGTTATTCAACATGAGGCACAATCCAAATGACATTTTGAATCAATTTTTCTACAATCCAAAATATCAATTTTCTGATGAAAAACGATGACCCGTGACCTGTCGAACTGTCTCCAGATGGTAAGAATTGGTAATTTTTTAATGTTTAATTTTTTGACTGTAAATGACTATTGCTTGTGAATTATCACTTTTGGAACTAAATTAGGTGAATTTAGAGTCATTTTAATGCCAGAAATTGGTCGAAATAGAAGCTTCTGAGTAGGATAAAAAGTCTGTAAAAATGGCAATTTTGGTCACATTGAGCCTTTAAAAAGTAGTTATTCAACATGAGGCACAATCCAAATGACATTTTGAATCAATTTTTCTACAATCCAAAATATCAATTTTCTGATGAAAAACGATGACCCGTGACCTGTCGAACTGTCTCCAGATGGTCAGAAATGGTAATTTTTTAATGTTTAATTTTTTGACTGTAAATGACTATTGCTTCTGAATTATCACTTTCGGAAATAAATTAAGTGAATTTAGAGTCATTTTAATGCCTGAAATTGGTCGAAATAGAAGCTTCTGAGTAGGATAAAACGTCTGTAAAAATGGCAATTTTGGTCACATTGAGGCTTTAAAAAGTAGTTATTAAACATGAGGCGCAAACCAAATGATATTTTGAATACATTTTTCTACAGTGCAAAAAATCAATTTTCTGATCAAAAACGATGACCCGTGACCTGTCGAACTGTCTCCAGATGGTCAGAAATGGTAATTTTTTAATGTTTAATTTTTTGACTGTAAATGACTATTGCTTGTGAATTATCACTTTTGGAACTAAATTAAGTGAGTTTAGAGTCATTTTAATGCCTGAAATTGGTCGAAATAGAAGCTGCTGAGTGGGAGAAAAAGTCTGTAAAGATGGCAATTTTGGTCACATTGAGGCTTTAAAAAGTAGTTCTTCAACATGAGGCACAATCCAAATGATATTTTGAATCAATTTTTCTACAGTCCAAAAAATCAATTTTCTGATGAAAAACGATGACCCGTGACCTGTCGAACTGTCTCCAGATGGTCAGAAATGGTAATTTTTTAATGTTTCATTTTTTGACTGTAAATGACTATTGCTTGTGAATTATCACTTTTGGAACTAAATTAAGTGAGTTTAGAGTCATTTTAATGCCTGAAATTGGTCGAAATAGAAGCTTCTGAGTGGGAGAAAAAGTCTGTAAAAATGGCAATTTTGGTCACATTGAGGCTTTAAAAAGTAGTTATTCAACATGAGGCACAATCCAAATGACATTTTGAATCAATTTTTCTACAATACCAAAATATCAATTTTCTGATAAAAAACGATGACCCGTGACCTGTCGAACTGTCTCCAGATGGTCAGAAATGGTAATTTTTTAATGTTTAATTTTTTTACTGTAAATGACTATTGCTTGTGAATTATCACTTTTGGAACAACATTAAGTGAGTTTAGAGTCATTTTAATGTCGTAATTGGTCGAAATAGAAGCTTCTGAGTAGGATAAAAAGTCTGTAAAAATGGCAATTTTGGTCACATTGAGGCTTTAAAAAGTAGTTATTCAACATGAGGCACAATCCAAATGACATTTTGAATCAATTTTTCTACAATCCAAAATATCAATTTTCTGATAAAAAACGATGACCTGTGACCTGTCGAACTGTCTCCAGATGGTCAGAAATGGTAATTTTTTAATGTTTAATTTTTTTACTGTAAATGACTATTGCTTGTGAATTATCACTTTTGGAACAAACTTAAGTGAGTTTAGAGTCATTTTAATGTCGTAATTGGTCAAATTAGAAGCTTCTGAGTAGGATAAAAAGTCTGTAAAGATGGCAATTTTGGTCACATTGAGGCTTTAAAAAGTAGTTATTCAACATGAGGCACAATCCAAATGACATTTTGAATCAATTTTTCTACAGTCCAAAAAATCAAATTTCTGATGAAAATCGATGACCCATGACCTGTCGAACTGTCTCCAGATGGTCAGAAAGGGTAATTTTTTAATGTTTAATTTTTTTACTGTAAATGACTATTGCTTGTGAATTATCACTTTTGGAACAACATTAAGTGAGTTTAGAGTCATTTTAATGTCGTAATTGGTCGAAATAGAAGCTTCTGAGTAGGATAAAAAGTCTGTAAAAATGGCAATTTTGGTCACATTGAGGCTTTAAAAAGTAGTTATTCAACATGAGGCACAATCCAAATGACATTTTGAATCAAATTTTCTACAGTCCAAAAAATCTATTTTCTGATGAAAAACGATGACCCGTGACCTGTCGAATTGTCTCCAGATGGTCAGAAATGGTAATTTTTAAATTTTTAATTTTTTGACTGTAAATGACTATTGCTTGTGAATTATCACTTTTGGAACTAAATTAAGTGAGTTTAGGGTCATTTTAATGCCTGAAATTGGTTGAAATAGAAGCTTCTGAGCAGGAGAAAAAGTCTGTAAAAATGGCAATTTTGGTCACATTGAGGCTTTAAGAAAGTAATTATTCAACATGAGGCACAATCCAAATAACATTTTGAATACATTTTTCTACAGTCCAAAAAATCAATTTTCTGATGAAAAACGATGACCCGTGACCTGTCGAACTGTCTCCAGATGGTAAGAAATGGTAATTTTTTAATGTGTAATTTTTTGACTGTAAATGACTATTGCTTGTGAATTATCACTTTTGGAACTAAATTAAGTGAATTTAGAGTCATTTTAATGCCAGAAATTGGTCAAAATAGAAGCTTCTGAGTAGGATAAAAAGTCTGTAAAAATGGCAATTTTGGTCACATTGAGGCTTTAAAAAGTAGTTATTCAACATGAGGCACAATCCAAATGATATTTTGAATCAATTTTTCTACAGTGCAAAAAATCAATTTTCTGATCAAAAACGATGACCCGTGACCTGTCGAACTGTCTCCAGATGGTCAGAAATGGTAATTTTTTAATGTTTAATTTTTTGACTGTAAATGACTATTGCTTGTGAATTATCACTTTTGGAACTAAATTAAGTGAGTTTAGAGTCATTTTAATGCCTGAAATTGGTCGAAATAGAAGCTGCTGAGTGGGAGAAAAAGTCTGTAAAGATGGCAATTTTGGTCACATTGAGGCTTTAAAAAGTAGTTCTTCAACATGAGGCACAATCCAAATGATATTTTGAATCAATTTTTCTACAGTCCAAAAAATCAGTTTTCTGATGAAAAACGATGACCCGTGACCTGTCGAACTGTCTCCAGATGGTCAGAAATGGTAATTTTTTAATGTTTCATTTTTTGACTGTAAATGACTATTGCTTGTGAATTATCACTTTTGGAACTAAATTAAGTGAGTTTAGAGTCATTTTAATGCCTGAAATTGGTCGAAATAGAAGCTTCTGAGTGGGAGAAAAAGTCTGTAAAAATGGCAATTTTGGTCACATTGAGGCTTTAAAAAGTAGTTATTCAACATGAGGCACAATCCAAATGACATTTTGAATCAATTTTTC